>NW_019384379.1:786551-806719 GCF_000671375.1 Centruroides sculpturatus
ACACATCAAGGTTCAATTTTTCATCCTTCAACAGTGTTATGTTAGGGAACCTTGATGTGAGTTTTGGTTTTCCTATATGATGTTGTTAGATTTTAATAATTTACAACCTTTATTTATTATATATTTTTTAATTTAATTATATAGTGAAATGTTTAATTATACAACGAGAAAGATACATTTATACTCAGGATTGGAATATGTATTTACGGTGAGTTTTAAAATTGTTTTTTATGGCTATGTAAAAAATTTTTTAACTTATACAATAACTTATCTGTTTTATTGTTGTTACTTTTTAGTGTATGGTGGTAGTACTGCTGATGAGGGGCATGTTAGCCCGAAACACGTATAATATGTGTACAGTAACTATTACTACAGGTGATATAATAAAGAAATTTTGTTCTTTCCTGAACTAACTCTCATTGCTGTGCCAATCTTTAAACACCAGTATTAAGTCCTATTAATAAGTAAAGTCCAAGTAGACAATTAACAATAACATTAGATTTGAGTATGATTTGACTTAAATGGAACAAGGGGAGAATCTTCTAGAACTGTTGTTTCTATATTGTTGTTGGGCTGCAATTTGAAAAATTGTAAATCTATAAATGCCCAATGTCGTCCGCCTGTCTGGTCTTCCTTAATCTCGAGAAGGCTGTTAGATATATGCAAGTCGAGATCAGATATGTAAATATTAGGGGCAGGAGATCTCGATTAATTACGTATGAACTTCCGATGCAAACCACAAGTCACTTCATTTCAATTCAAAACATTCCCCCCGAAAGGAGTTAAGTAGATGACAAGCACGATTCTATTGCTAACGGAAAGTATGATGTACAGGGGTGAGACACTACAGCATGACCCCACATGGTAGTGACTGACTGGATTCTAGTCAGGAGGCCCGGATTCATGGAGGCCCTGTATGAAGATGACCAGCTTTTGTTTTTTTTTTTTTTTCGTTTTGCTTGGATTTTTTTCGGCTGAGAGGTCTTTCAGTAAACGGGCAAATTCACTGAAAACGTGGAAAAGAAACTCAACTGGTCAGGAGCGATTAAATAACCTAGCAATTTTTGTGCATTGAAAATGATTTGACAAATTTAACAAACAAAACAAACAAATTTTAGTGACATGATCGAAAAATTTGTTTGGGCAAAAGTCAGAAAATTTTCTACAAAATAATTTAATCGATAGTTTCTTGAGTTTTGTGCTTTGTTTTTCAGTTTCTGTCATTCTTTCAGTTCTTGTATTGATTCCTATTTTGTTTTTGTTTTTAATATCGTGTTTGTCATTGTAAAATTTGTCGTTGTGATTCCTCTATTGTCTCTAATAAATCTAATCTATGTTTTTGTAAATGCGCGCTTAATTTGTGAATGAAAACAATATTTTTTGTCATTTAGCTGCCTTATTATATCCAAAGGTGCCGTAGGGACCGAGTGGATAGGTCCCTCGCCACTAAGTTCTCGGGTTCAAGTGGGAGGAGGAGGAGCTCGCTAATGATCCTGGTCTGGGGCCCCATGGGATAATACTGTAGTGCTTATAATTAATACTGTAGTACTAATTATAAACACTACAGCATTAGCCCGTATTCGACAATACAGCGTTTCCATTGCCTATGGTAGCGCTGTATTGTAGAATACAGGATAGCTCCCTCAAAAATATTTGAATCGTTTAAAGCAGCCAATTATACTCATTTGCGCATGCGCTTTACGGAACACCAACCTCATGCGGTTTGACTTGTGGATGTTACACACCAAAATATCGTATAACGCTTCTACTGGTTCTATCCATTAGCCACTCGTAAGGAGCGATTTAACTAAGTGGATTGTTTTAAGATTTAAAAATTACAGAATATTTTATGTTATTTTTATGTACTTTTCTTTACAAAGCTATATTTAATTATAATTTTCTTTAAAAGTATATTCTTACAATTGAAGAATATTTTGTACCAGGCATTGTATTTTGTATATCCACCGCACATTTTATTTGACGAAGTAAGTTTTTATAATTGACAAGACTATGTCTTGTTTATAAAATCGTACTGCCTACTGTGTTATCAGCTTAGAGGTATGAAGGAGTACATGTCAGGAGTTGCAATTTGGCACAGAGCAATAGGTACCCAAATCATGCGCGTATAAAAAAAAACCAGACTTGTAGGTACTCAGGGGACTGGAAATAGTCAAAATAAAATACAAAATGGGAACTCTCTCTACAAACAGACAAACTGAAGTTAGCTGGTGAGAATACGACCTACAGTCGTTCTAGGAAGTGGACTCTGACCCTAGGACTAAACATGTAGTATTTTTTTTTTTTGTTAAATAAAATTTGTAATCTAATTTTGTAAATTTGGGAGTGCTTCAAATATGACATTAAAACAAGGTTTTATGTCGTTACAAGTAGTTTTTTAAACATTATCTAGTACAGTAAAATCCTGAGACCGATAAAGATTTGACGTTATATTAGGGTTATCGCGTTACATCCGAGGACATTATAATCGGGTTAAATTGTATATTGTTTGTGCAAAAGAAAAAATATTTTCGGACGATACAATAGCCACAATTATTTTTTTCAAAAACAGGAAATTTTCATTATGAACCGGCACGTAACGGAGAGAAATTTTGAAATTGGATAGGTTAATTTCGTCGAAAATGCATCGTGGACGACTTCGTGATCGTGGCCGGTGAAGTTTGAACGATATCGCCCAAAAGCAGCGATACCAAAGAAGATTGGTGAATGAGAACGAGACCCGCCTTGAGCGTCAAAGTGATTCTGCTTAGTAGTGAGTCTCCGAGACATAGTCTTGCTCCAAATACGGTTTTGCCGTTTTACTTGTTTTATTTTTAATTTTAGCCCTTATATCATGGCTAGCCGTCATCAGCCACAGAACTCAGATGTCGACTGTATATCGTTACATAAAAGAAAATGGTAACGTTGAAGAAAGATTTTGTGGGCTTTACTGATGTGAGTGAGAACAGAGATTCAAATTCGCTATTTACTCACATTAAGAGTTAATTAGACTAATTTCAATGCACTAAAAGTTAGGCACAAACATACGACGGTGCTGTCGTAATGGCCAGACAACATAATGGTTCCAAGCCAAAATTAAAGAGATATCGAAACAAGCTATGATGCTCACAGATTGAACCAAGTTTTCTCTCAATCTCTTGGATATATAAAAGAATGTAAAATATTTTTTCAAACTATGACAGGATTCTTTCATTTTTTAAAAATCTTTTAAAAGATCCTATGCCTTAGACCTAGAAGTCAAAAAACGTTTTCCTTCAGCCACACCTATTAGATGGAATTACAATAGCAGGATTGTGAACTGCATTATGGAGTTTAAATAAGAATTGACACCTTAACACCTTCATATATATATACATAAATAAATAAACTGTTTATTTTTGTCATTTCCAGTATTTGTTTAAAATTTTTATGTAAACACAGCTCCTATCATCAAATGTTACCGCAGGCCACTGGTATATAACCTAAAAAACTAATATACTGTATATAACAATTTTTTATTAATTTTCATCACAAGTAATTTCTATTTACACATTTAATTAAAGCTTAAAATATTCAACGAATGTAAATATATGATTAAAGGACATATAATGCAGCCATTTTTAAAACTCTTTTCGCACGGTAGGCATTAAAATGGCTTTTTTCTACATCCAATATGGATAAGGCCAAGCCCCCAGATGAACGAAGCTCGACATATCTGAGATAGACCACCCTAAAAAATTCCTGGAGTTGCTTTATTCAGATTCAATTCCTGAGCAGAATCTGACGCCTTAACCATATTGGCCGATCAGACCGTCTGCATCAGGTTCTCCGAGAGAATGTAGAGCTGTCGATGCAAAATCCATTTCAAAGATCCTGCTTATACGAATAACATAATAATACTGAAGTAGAAAAATAATTTGGTATAAATGTTAACCCAAGGCCAAAGTTATTTCATTATTTGAAAAATAAAATCAAAGAAGGAACAATTTTTTGATTTTTTCTCCTCAGATGAACTTCTAAACCTCATGCCCCTCCGGAGCGGCGCAGCCCCTCTCGTAAGGCCTGGTCTACACCAATCTTTTGGTTAACAGCCGAACGTGCTAAACGATTGTCCACGGAGGCATCTTCAGTAATAGTTGATTTCAAGCAAATGCAATCATTCATTCGATCATTTTGTATCCGTCCCTCTCCACCTGGCCGCCTCCATTGTGAAGTCCTGAGTCTGGACGAATCCACATTGGAAATGAAAAAATTCCCTTAATGTCCAAAAAATGGTGAGTTAAAAATTAACATATTTTTTTTTTTTAATGTATCATTTTTTAAATATATTGTGCTATAGAAATGAAAATTAATAAATTGCAAGAGTTTTAAATTGAATGTATTGTCAAAGTTTTAAATTTTAAATGTTTTCACAAGAGAAAGAGTTAATAAAAGAAAACAGTTTAAGCATTTTTCCTTCTCTTCTGAATATAACACTTGATATATTTAAGAAAATTTCGATAGCCAGTTTTATTAAGAAAGTTAATACTAAAATACATAATCTTCAGAACTTTGTTAAAGTAGTGATAAAAATAATATTCAGTTTGGCAACGGATTCTTGCTAAATATGTTGATCCATCCGTATTTCGATTTATAAGCCAAAATAACATTGTATCCATAAAGGAAAGAGTTGATAAAAGCAATTACCTAAAGAATAATCACACAATTATAAATTATGAAATTGTAACTTTATATTATTAATGAGATCCATTATTTATATCCAATAAATACTTACAGCAGCAACAATAATTGAACTTCTCTTATTAAATGTAGTTTCTTGTATAAGAACAATAAGACCGCCGATAAAATAAAACAAAAATCCAAATATGTGATATGCAAAATACTATAAAATTCATAAAAATTATAATTAAAATTATTTAAATTCATTTTAATTATTATTAAATTACATTATTTACATTCAATTAAGTTATTGCTTTATCTTATAAAACATGATGAATACAACTCGAAAAATAACAACTTAAAATAATCAATTTAATAAACTTAATTTAAATATGATTGAACGTTAATCAGTTAAATATATTGATTATAATTTGCACTTATACACTATAGGATGTCCAAAAGTCTCCATACAGTGACACAAATGAAACCCAACAGTGGCCGAATAAATGAAAGCATTGAACACTGGTAGTTGATCATTGGCCTGACCAATGGGCCGGCCACCATGCAGCATTCTGGGTTTTCTTCATGAGTCTAACACCTAAACAGAATCCAGTTTCCACATAGGAAGTCCTGCTAGAAGTTACCTCATTGACAGATCACCCATGTGTTCCGTTACCTTACTCCGTCAATCCACTGACACAAATCTTAATGCTGGCATTTTAATGTTTTATGAATAAAGTTACATTTTACCTTTGTACGCGTAGAAGTTTTGGGACCCCTTTGTATATATAGAAACTTTTGGGATACCATGTATAATTACTATAAAGAACTTACGAAAACTGTTCTCGGAAGAGTGATGGAAGTTTCGAGTGATATAATACAAGATACATAAATGAGTATTGTGATAAAAAGTAGAGAGAATGATATCATTGTAAGAAAAAAATCTTCGCTTAAATCTTCATAGTAAAAATTGGAATAATATTTTCCAGCTTTATATCTTCCCACTGTATGGAAATGATATGAAAACCTTTGTGTCNGGAATGGTGGAGAACCAACAGAAAAATTGGGTACCCTCTGTCCTTTAGTTCTTCTTACTTCCCCTTATACCTTTCCTATCTTTTAGTTTAAGTTAGTTTAAGTTTACGCGCGCAAATAGATTTGTCGGGAGGTAGTTATCGGAAAAGTAACTACCGGTCTATTGGTATACCTGTTCACTCGGAATTTGGAAACGTTTGTAGGTAAACTGCAGGAATCCGAACCTTTTTTGTATATATGTATCTTTCAATGTCAGCGCGAAATTAAACTCGTTTAATTGGTAAAAACGTGAATGTATTTTCCCCGTCCGCGCTGCACATTTCACATCCAAATCCGGGTAAAAAAAGAAGTCACATTCGGGGGAGGAAAAGTCACATCCGGTGAGAAGACCTTGCTAATTTATTTCTTCCAGAAGAAGAATAGCTTCTTCCACCAAGGCTTCTTTTTAGGCTTTTTCAGAATCGATTTACACTCCTCTTCCATTCCTTCCTCGCGTGCCTGTCTCTGCACCAACCATTCCGGAACTTCTGGGTATCTCTGTTCCAGGTAATCGATGACAGACGAGGTGCTCTCATCGGGAATGGTGACAATCGCCCGTTTCTTGTCGGGTTCACCAGATTTCTCCTCTGCACCCTCCACCACTTCTTTCGGAGGGAAGCGAATCACTCGAATTGAAGAGGAAGCCGATTCCGATGTCGAGGTGCTTTCTTCTGGACTGTCTCTTCCAGAGGTATTCCACTTTTTCAACGCTTTGAAATTATCCATTCTGCAAACAAAAAAGAAATGAGCATTAAATTAAGACAATATTAAAAAGTGAAATGAAAATTTAATATATATACGATAGGAAATTATAGAAAAGTTCGTTTTAATTATAAAGAAAAATTTTAGTCACAAATAAAGTTGTAATGGAACTATAAACTTTGTCGAAAGCATTAAAATTGTTTATTCAATTATTATGTATACTAATTAAATATATTATAATAATAAAAGTTCTATGGTTTATAAAAGTTATGCTATTCTGTTGATCGTAATTAAAACTAATGAAAATATTCTAGAAGAAATTAAGAGAAAAGAAAATTACGAATAAACTCATTCATTCTAATTCATTAATGTTTAGATTAATTATAGCTATGTGTGAGATCAGCCGGGGACACCTGCAAAAGGGTACCACTTACTCGGCCTATTCGGTGAGAATAGTTCCCTAAAGTTTCAGATCTCTAGATCTGATCTTAAAAAGTTTCATAGGAGAGCGATAATCGCTAGTAGATCTGAACTGTGAAGTCCAGATGCTTGTCAGGGCTGACACCAGTTTGTCAATTATATTCCGCGGACAAACACGCGTGTGAGATCTGATTCAGACACAAATTAAGAGTCATTTTATTTGATAAACAAACAATAGTAAATTTAATAAAACATAAGAAAATAAAAACGAATACAAAATATCAAATGAAAGAATGATATAACTACTACAATTAGGATACACGTCGAGAGATATATGGACTTATACTATAACCGATGCGCGATCGAGAGAGAGAGCTCACAAAATCGTTAGAAACATACAATCTGTTTTAGTTGTCATTCATCTTCTTCTCTGTAGGCAAGGGACACTTTGGAGATAAAGTTCATTTACTTCTTTCCATGGGAGATCGATATGTACACAAAATCAAAGTATAACTTCTAAGTGCTAACTCTGGAATTTCTCTATGTGACTCGTCTAAGGGCGTTGGTCATCAGGAAGAAAACATGTATGGAGTCCTGACTCTTCCAGGTCTGTCGATGAACTCCCCGAATTCTGACAAATTTCCCCTATATCTCAGGATTTACGACCAATCATATGCCAGAAACTCTTTCATGTGAACGGATGAAAGGGAAATCAAAGAGGGGTAGATAGTTCCAATCTGAGCGAGATTTTTAGCAGATAAGGGAAAAACAGAGGATGTACTAACTTCTGTGAAAGGAAGTAACATCTGTTATCTGCCTTTTCCCACGTTAAAACACTATTTTTCTCACAAAAATGAAATAATATTTTATGACAATATTTAACATTATTAATAAAATTACTATTTTAGACCCAGGGGCCTTTCAGAACTCACACATGTGAGATTCCATTAACTACAGGCGATGAAAATGAAAAAAAGACAAATTTCGATTGGATAAACAAGAATATAGTTTCGTTAACAGGATCCAAGTTGGCAGAATTTGTTTTAGACAAAAATTATAAAAACATAAAACTAAATTTGAAAGAGGAATTCGAGTTGCATATTTCGAGAAACAATGCTCAAAAGCTACTTTATTTTTTAAATTCATTGAAACAAGATATTACATTTAAACAACAGAGTTCAAGTTTAATATTGCGAGGAGCGAGTAAGGGATATATATCAAATCCTAGATTTTACAAAGATCAGTTTATAACTTTAATAAAAAGAAATAAAAAACTTGTCGAGGAAGTCGATGTATACAAAAAATTTTTTATTACCATCGGGTTATATTCCTCTGTTGAAAAATTTTTCAAAGTTTTTAAATATATTAAATTAGCATTACTACCTAATAACAAAATCGTTTTAAAAGTTCATGAAAATATAACGATTGAATTCGAAAACGAATTAAAAGATTTGTTAGGATTCTAAAAAAGCAAATTTTTCAAAGGTGAATATGTGAGCGACTATCCCATCGAATTATCTGCGGGAATTTCAGAAATTTTTATTTATTCGAATGTGGTTGCTTCTCATCACGTTGGGGATATAACCGCTCCACTTTTAAGGGTTATACCTGTAATGGGGAAAAAGAGAGATCAAATAGTTAAAGCCTACCAATCACCTTTATACTTTCCTTTACGATGTAATTATATAGATACAATCGAAATCGAGCTGAGAACTGTGAGCGGAAAAGAGATTGTCTTTTTTGGAAAAAAGACATTTGGTTTTGGTTGCTATGCCTTGACTCTGGTCCGGCATAGTACACAGCCACACGTGTGTACCGAGTATAACCCACTAAACCCAACACATAATAATAATAATAATACATACATACATACATACCTTAATTTAGATTATAATTTTTTTTATAAACTAATTGTAGAATTTGATTTTGATTTCGAAAAAAGAATAATAAGAGAAGAGATCCCAAGCCCAAAACAGCTGAGGCTGGTGAAAACAAAAAAAAACAAGATTTGAATTGGATCTAACAGCCGAGAAAAGTAAGCAGATAAAAANTCAGGATTGGAATATGTATTTACGGTGAGTTTTAAAATTGTTTTTTATGGCTATGTAAAAAAATTTTTAACTTATACAATAACTTATCTGTTTTATTGTTGTTACTTTTTAGTGTATGGTGGTAGTACTGCTGATGAGGGGCATGTTAGCCCGAAACACGTATAATATGTGTACAGTAACTATTACTACAGGTGATATAATAAAGAAATTTTGTTCTTTCCTGAACTAACTCTCATTGCTGTGCCAATCTTTAAACACCAGTATTAAGTCCTATTAATAAGTAAAGTCCAAGTAGACAATTAACAATAACATTAGATTTGAGTATGATTTGACTTAAATGGAACAAGGGGAGAATCTTCTAGAACTGTTGTTTCTATATTGTTGTTGGGCTGCAATTTGAAAAATTGTAAATCTATAAATGCCCAATGTCGTCCGCCTGTCTGGTCTTCCTTAATCTCGAGAAGGCTGTTAGATATATGCAAGTCGAGATCAGATATGTAAATATTAGGGGCAGGAGATCTCGATTAATTACGTATGAACTTCCGATGCAAACCACAAGTCACTTCATTTCAATTCAAAACATTCCCCCCGAAAGGAGTTAAGTAGATGACAAGCACGATTCTATTGCTAACGGAAAGTATGATGTACAGGGGTGAGACACTACAGCATGACCCCACATGGTAGTGACTGACTGGATTCTAGTCAGGAGGCCCGGATTCATGGAGGCCCTGTATGAAGATGACCAGCTTTTGTTTTTTTTTTTTTCGTTTTGCTTGGATTTTTTTCGGCTGAGAGGTCTTTCAGTAAACGGGCAAATTCACTGAAAACGTGGAAAAGAAACTCAACTGGTCAGGAGCGATTAAATAACCTAGCAATTTTTGTGCATTGAAAATGATTTGACAAATTTAACAAACAAAACAAACAAATTTTAGTGACATGATCGAAAAATTTGTTTGGGCAAAAGTCAGAAAATTTTCTACAAAATAATTTAATCGATAGTTTCTTGAGTTTTGTGCTTTGTTTTTCAGTTTCTGTCATTCTTTCAGTTCTTATATTGATTCCTATTTTGTTTTTGTTTTTAATATCGTGTTTGTCATTGTAAAATTTGTCGTTGTGATTCCTCTATTGTCTCTAATAAATCTAATCTATGTTTTTGTAAATGCGCGCTTAATTTGTGAATGAAAACAATATTTTTTGTCATTTAGCTGCCTTATTATATCCAAAGGTGCCGTAGGGACCGAGTGGATAGGTCCCTCGCCACTAAGTTCTCGGGTTCAAGTGGGAGGAGGAGGAGCTCGCTAATGATCCTGGTCTGGGGCCCCATGGGATAATACTGTAGTGCTTATAATTAATACTGTAGTACTAATTATAAACACTACAGCATTAGCCCGTATTCGACAATACAGCGTTTCCATTGCCTATGGTAGCGCTGTATTGTAGAATACAGGATAGCTCCCTCAAAAATATTTGAATCGTTTAAAGCAGCCAATTATACTCATTTGCGCATGCGCTTTACGGAACACCAACCTCATGCGGTTTGACTTGTGGATGTTACACACCAAAATATCGTATAACGCTTCTACTGGTTCTATCCATTAGCCACTCGTAAGGAGCGATTTAACTAAGTGGATTGTTTTAAGATTTAAAAATTACAGAATATTTTATGTTATTTTTATGTACTTTTCTTTACAAAGCTATATTTAATTATAATTTTCTTTAAAAGTATATTCTTACAATTGAAGAATATTTTGTACCAGGCATTGTATTTTGTATATCCACCGCACATTTTATTTGACGAAGTAAGTTTTTATAATTGACAAGACTATGTCTTGTTTATAAAATCGTACTGCCTACTGTGTTATCAGCTTAGAGGTATGAAGGAGTACATGTCAGGAGTTGCAATTTGGCACAGAGCAATAGGTACCCAAATCATGCGCGTATAAAAAAAACCAGACTTGTAGGTACTCAGGGGACTGGAAATAGTCAAAATAAAATACAAAATGGGAACTCTCTCTACAAACAGACAAACTGAAGTTAGCTGGTGAGAATACGACCTACAGTCGTTCTAGGAAGTGGACTCTGACCCTAGGACTAAACATGTAGTATTTTTTTTTTGTTAAATAAAATTTGTAATCTAATTTTGTAAATTTGGGAGTGCTTCAAATATGACATTAAAACAAGGTTTTATGTCGTTACAAGTAGTTTTTTAAACATTATCTAGTACAGTAAAATCCTGAGACCGATAAAGATTTGACGTTATATTAGGGTTATCGCGTTACATCCGAGGACATTATAATCGGGTTAAATTGTATATTGTTTGTGCAAAAGAAAAAATATTTTCGGACGATACAATAGCCACAATTATTTTTTTCAAAAACAGGAAATTTTCATTATGAACCGGCACGTAACGGAGAGAAATTTTGAAATTGGATAGGTTAATTTCGTCGAAAATGCATCGTGGACGACTTCGTGATCGTGGCCGGTGAAGTTTGAACGATATCGCCCAAAAGCAGCGATACCAAAGAAGATTGGTGAATGAGAACGAGACCCGCCTTGAGCGTCAAAGTGATTCTGCTTAGTAGTGAGTCTCCGAGACATAGTCTTGCTCCAAATACGGTTTTGCCGTTTTACTTGTTTTATTTTTAATTTTAGCCCTTATATCATGGCTAGCCGTCATCAGCCACAGAACTCAGATGTCGACTGTATATCGTTACATAAAAGAAAATGGTAACGTTGAAGAAAGATTTTGTGGGCTTTACTGATGTGAGTGAGAACAGAGATTCAAATTCGCTATTTACTCACATTAAGAGTTAATTAGACTAATTTCAATGCACTAAAAGTTAGGCACAAACATACGACGGTGCTGTCGTAATGGCCAGACAACATAATGGTTCCAAGCCAAAATTAAAGAGATATCGAAACAAGCTATGATGCTCACAGATTGAACCAAGTTTTCTCTCAATCTCTTGGATATATAAAAGAATGTAAAATATTTTTTCAAACTATGACAGGATTCTTTCATTTTTTAAAAATCTTTTAAAAGATCCTATGCCTTAGACCTAGAAGTCAAAAAACGTTTTCCTTCAGCCACACCTATTAGATGGAATTACAATAGCAGGATTGTGAACTGCATTATGGAGTTTAAATAAGAATTGACACCTTAACACCTTCATATATATATACATAAATAAATAAACTGTTTATTTTTGTCATTTCCAGTATTTGTTTAAAATTTTTATGTAAACACAGCTCCTATCATCAAATGTTACCGCAGGCCACTGGTATATAACCTAAAAAACTAATATACTGTATATAACAATTTTTTATTAATTTTCATCACAAGTAATTTCTATTTACACATTTAATTAAAGCTTAAAATATTCAACGAATGTAAATATATGATTAAAGGACATATAATGCAGCCATTTTTAAAACTCTTTTCGCACGGTAGGCATTAAAATGGCTTTTTTCTACATCCAATATGGATAAGGCCAAGCCCCCAGATGAACGAAGCTCGACATATCTGAGATAGACCACCCTAAAAAATTCCTGGAGTTGCTTTATTCAGATTCAATTCCTGAGCAGAATCTGACGCCTTAACCATATTGGCCGATCAGACCGTCTGCATCAGGTTCTCCGAGAGAATGTAGAGCTGTCGATGCAAAATCCATTTCAAAGATCCTGCTTATACGAATAACATAATAATACTGAAGTAGAAAAATAATTTGGTATAAATGTTAACCCAAGGCCAAAGTTATTTCATTATTTGAAAAATAAAATCAAAGAAGGAACAATTTTTTGATTTTTTCTCCTCAGATGAACTTCTAAACCTCATGCCCCTCCGGAGCGGCGCAGCCCCTCTCGTAAGGCCTGGTCTACACCAATCTTTTGGTTAACAGCCGAACGTGCTAAACGATTGTCCACGGAGGCATCTTCAGTAATAGTTGATTTCAAGCAAATGCAATCATTCATTCGATCATTTTGTATCCGTCCCTCTCCACCTGGCCGCCTCCATTGTGAAGTCCTGAGTCTGGACGAATCCACATTGGAAATGAAAAAATTCCCTTAATGTCCAAAAAATGGTGAGTTAAAAATTAACATATTTTTTTTTTTAATGTATCATTTTTTAAATATATTGTGCTATAGAAATGAAAATTAATAAATTGCAAGAGTTTTAAATTGAATGTATTGTCAAAGTTTTAAATTTTAAATGTTTTCACAAGAGAAAGAGTTAATAAAAGAAAACAGTTTAAGCATTTTTCCTTCTCTTCTGAATATAACACTTGATATATTTAAGAAAATTTCGATAGCCAGTTTTATTAAGAAAGTTAATACTAAAATACATAATCTTCAGAACTTTGTTAAAGTAGTGATAAAAATAATATTCAGTTTGGCAACGGATTCTTGCTAAATATGTTGATCCATCCGTATTTCGATTTATAAGCCAAAATAACATTGTATCCATAAAGGAAAGAGTTGATAAAAGCAATTACCTAAAGAATAATCACACAATTATAAATTATGAAATTGTAACTTTATATTATTAATGAGATCCATTATTTATATCCAATAAATACTTACAGCAGCAACAATAATTGAACTTCTCTTATTAAATGTAGTTTCTTGTATAAGAACAATAAGACCGCCGATAAAATAAAACAAAAATCCAAATATGTGATATGCAAAATACTATAAAATTCATAAAAATTATAATTAAAATTATTTAAATTCATTTTAATTATTATTAAATTACATTATTTACATTCAATTAAGTTATTGCTTTATCTTATAAAACATGATGAATACAACTCGAAAAATAACAACTTAAAATAATCAATTTAATAAACTTAATTTAAATATGATTGAACGTTAATCAGTTAAATATATTGATTATAATTTGCACTTATACACTATAGGATGTCCAAAAGTCTCCATACAGTGACACAAATGAAACCCAACAGTGGCCGAATAAATGAAAGCATTGAACACTGGTAGTTGATCATTGGCCTGACCAATGGGCCGGCCACCATGCAGCATTCTGGGTTTTCTTCATGAGTCTAACACCTAAACAGAATCCAGTTTCCACATAGGAAGTCCTGCTAGAAGTTACCTCATTGACAGATCACCCATGTGTTCCGTTACCTTACTCCGTCAATCCACTGACACAAATCTTAATGCTGGCATTTTAATGTTTTATGAATAAAGTTACATTTTACCTTTGTACGCGTAGAAGTTTTGGGACCCCTTTGTATATATAGAAACTTTTGGGATACCATGTATAATTACTATAAAGAACTTACGAAAACTGTTCTCGGAAGAGTGATGGAAGTTTCGAGTGATATAATACAAGATACATAAATGAGTATTGTGATAAAAAGTAGAGAGAATGATATCATTGTAAGAAAAAAATCTTCGCTTAAATCTTCATAGTAAAAATTGGAATAATATTTTCCAGCTTTATATCTTCCCACTGTATGGAAATGATATGAAAACCTGTGTGTCGTGCCTTGGTAACTCAATAAAATAAGGCATATGATATTTAATATCTGCAATAACGTAAGACAAAATTATATTATTTAATATTAAAAATAAAAAAGTATTATTTTACTACATTTATAATTCACAAACTTACCAATTGCAATACTTTACATATTCCATAAGAGGATTTTAAATAATCAAAATTAGTAATAAAAATTTGATTCTTTGTATTATTTATTTCTGACTTTTCTACTTCTATCTCCATAACTTTCTTAAATCACTTTAATTAAAAATCTAAAATTAATAATTAAATTATTTATTTAATTAAATTAAAATAATTCACTTCTTATATGCATACTATATATATGTACAGTATATATAATCTTATGTTTTTTTATGTATACAGCAAGTCTGGCCAACTTATAGTAGAATGTGAATGATTTTCATGAGTTAAATGCACCAATGATCTCAGTTCTTCTATAAAAGCTTAATAATTCACCTTAATAAAATTTATTCTGCAAAACATAGTTATATTTATTTATTGGACAATAATTAACGTTCCAAATTATATATATTTGTAAATACACTAAAACATAAATTAAATGAAGCCATTTATTTTATGCCATAACAAAAAAAAAAATTATTTCTTCCCATCGCACAATAGTAAATTTTGCTCCTCTTTTACTCACTCATTTTGCATTGCTTAGGGCGCAACAAAATAATTACTAAAATAACGTGATTTAGGAATGACTATCGACACAGTGATATATCTTATGAAGCCTTACCAATCATTACGAATAGTTAAAAATATGGACTTAATATTCCTATTAAACTTACAACATGTATTTCGCGTTTTAACAGACCACATTTTATGCGATCGACTAAAAATGTTGATCCGATCGACATGTTGGCCATCCTTGATATACAGTATACAGAACATACATAAGAAGTATGTAGTAATAGTAATAATTTATTATTTTTTTGTTATACAAAACCTCTAGAATGAGATAATTTACTACAAATATTTTTTTTACTAAGTTAACCGACTTAAATATGAAAATTACAGAATAATTTTTATCGAACAAAAATAGTAAATTTTACCATATTTTTCTCATATAAAAGTAATATATTATAGTGAATAATATAAATATATAATAAATGAATTTTACAGTATCTCTTACCTCGGATTTTTATATTTATAATTTTTATAAATCATGCAATATAAGGAAATATACGTATTCAGTTCCGTATTCAGAAATATCAAAATTCTTCCGGGATTTCCTATGACATATCGAAACGTTGTTTCAATATAAATCTTTGTGTTCAAATTATTATTATAAAAATAAATTATCAAATATTTAATTTTGTAATATCATATCATCACAGTTAAAAAAATTATAAGTTTAATGCTAAATAATTAAAAATCTGTGCTCTTATCGTAGGCTATAATCAGTATTTTTGCAGTAGGAAAGTACTTACGTAATAAAAGGATATATAGTAGTTCCTTTTCCTTAGTATAGTAGGCTATATAATGAAATTATTATGTATATTATACTTTCAATTTAAAATAATTATTTTAAGTACAAATTATTAAATTACCATTATTCTTAGTCATTGTGCGGAATTTAGAACGTTGTGCATCGTATAGTTGTATCGACTTTCGTCCATTACGTAAAATCAAGCCCGGCCATCATGGATGAAAGATAGAAGTGATATTTCGATTTGACCTATAAATTATGAAGGTCCAGACTAAAATCGAATACGGAACCTATAACTGTCTTTGTCATCCGGCCATTTATAAAAAATGTTTAGGTCTATGTTTATTTGTATGTACATATAATTTGTATATATATTACATTATATATTATATACCATAATATATATATATTAGCAGATATGACAGATAAAAATAAGAACAAACATTAAGATTATTAGTTTATTTCCTTATTTCCTACTTCTAACCCTTATATTATATAACTACGTATAACTACAAACGTTGTCTTACGCAGAAATTTATCATACCGAGTGACCAATCTAATACGTTTTAAACTAAAAATTCTTCATTCCTCTACCGTACAGTTTAAAAAAAATTTTTTTAATGTATTAGATTGTTCACTTGGTGTGATAAATTCTTACGTAAGATAAATTCCTAGTTATATAAATCAAATACAGTGGTACCTAAGGTTACGAACGCCCCAGCATACGAAATTTTCAGGATACGACATGAAATTCGAACATATTTTTGCTCCACGATACGAACAAAAACTCACCATACGACGTTACATTAGTTCGCATTTTTCATTTGTTTTTTTTTTACTACAGTTATTTTTTTTAATGTATTACTTGGCTTTAATTTGAGTATGTTTTTCGCGTTGGAACGAATCATTTGGTTTTACGTGTAATCGTATGGGGAAAAATGATCCACCTNTATAACTACGTATAACTACAAACGTTATCTTACATAGAAATTTATCATACCGAGTGACCAATCTAATACGTTTTAAACTAAAAATTCTTCATTCCTCTATCGTACACAGTTTAAAAAAATTTTTTTAATGTATTAGATTGTTCACTTGGTGTGACAAATTCTTACGTAAGATAACCTTCCTAGTTATATAAATCAAATACTATAATATAACAAACATTCGAATGAAAACACGTAAAAACGTTGATCATTAGGTTTAATCAAAATTATTCCAAATGATCCCAAGTAAAGAGTAAGTATTCGAATGCAAATGACAGCTATTCATTAATACAAACAAGTTATCCTGTAATGTGGCTTCTCGTCGGAAATTTTTCCATTTTATTCCAGTTCCTTTCGGATAGGTTTTATTATACAAAGTATTTTACTTATAGTAGAAAATTGAAATAACAAAAATAGATTAATTTTTTTTCGGATACTTTATGTAATTCCTTACGTTGCCATATGAATATTATTTATTTTAGTATATTTTCTGTAAAGAATTGGAGTTGTTACTATAATATATAAGGATCATATTTTATCTGTTTTGAGTTTTTGAATTTTTTTTACTCTGTTAAATGTAAAATATAACAACATAAAGTTGTTCTTCTCTATATTTTATATTCGTAACTTTACAGCAGTCGACAGAAAGAAAAAGATGATATTTACTAAAATGCCAATTGTTGCCAAATTTGCGATATCACAAAAGTCGCGTGTCTATGCGTACGCTGGCATATAAACTCTTTGCAGGTTCTATAAACGTTGTGGCTTACCAGCTTAAGAAACTGGCTCTTCACGTATTTATTTAAATGGACTTTTTATGTTTATAGTATACTACCAGATGGACCCGGCGTTGCTCGGGCAAAAAGTAAAGATAGCGAATATTAAAAGTATTAAATTATAGCCGATTTTACCCGTTTGCACCGAGTTCAAGAATCAAGTTAATCTATTCCGAGGCTAATTAGAGAATTTTTAGATAAGGTTAGGCTAGAAAAATCATGTGATGCAAAAACAATTTGGGGGAATTTTCTACCTGTGTGGATTATAGTATGTGTCCCGATTTTGTTCATACACTTTAAAGCTTAATTAAACGCCATTTAATACAGCATTTACATATTTATTTTCCGAAAATAAATTAACAATTGGAAAAATGATATAATTTGGAATTTTAATATTTTCCATTCATCAGGAGATCGTAAATGTTTCTCCTGTTTCTTTTTATAATTAGTTCTTTAGCAATATCCAAGGAAGTTTTGTTGGTCTCTGGACACTTAACATGTATATTACTCTTGGCTGCCATTAATTAACAGTTCTATTACTTTCGGGAAGCCGCTATCAACCGCACACATCAAAAGAGTGTAACCCCCAAAATTCTGCATACTTTTGTCTATTTTTTGACGTTTTAGTAAGACGAACGTTGTCTCTCTGAAACCTCTTCCGGCACTTCTTCGTTCCAGAAATAACTGTACTATTTCTTTATTAAAACTTTTTTTAAAATTTTCGGGCTAACAGACACGTGGAGAGCCGTGTTACCCTGGATATTGGTAAGATTGACGTCTGCGTTGGCCGTTAATTAATTAATAAAGATTTGACGATTTCCACGTGCCTCAAATTAGTTGCTTCGATCAATGGCAGATTTTCCCACTGCGATGCCTTGCGCATTGACATTTATTCCCTCCTCCAGAAATCTCCGTACCTTCCCACGTTATTACGCCGAATAGCTTCGTGAAATTCGCTGATTTTACTATCTAAATCGATTCCGTGTATTTTATCCTGCAGAATTAAATTCTGGCTGCAAGAGATCTTTTCGTTAACACACAAATCGTCTTCAAGATTTCTGCTCTTCTGAATATCTGTAATGAAATCTTCTTTATTCCATTTGTAATGTTACGAAACTTTCTTTATCAAATGAGAATTTTAATTTCAAATTAAAATCTCTGCAGGAGTAAACTAAACTAAACCAACAATTCGGAGATGTTTGTTGGAAATATAATAATGTTGTTCGTCATAATTAAACTTTAACAATAAAGTAAAAAAAGATTTTAATTCGTTGTGTTGAATATATTTATGTTTATACTAGCAAATGAGCCCGGCGTTGCTCGGGCAAAGAATAACAACAAACATTAAGATTATCAAATTTTTTTATACTTCTAGTCCTTCTATTATATTATATTATAGTATTTGATTTATTTAATGACGAATGTTATCTTAAGTAAGGGTTTAAAACACCAAGTGCCTAATGTCACGCATTTTAAAAATTCTTTAAATTGTGTACAGTAGAGAAATAAATAATTTTGAAAATGTGTTAAGTAATTGTTTACCATATCAAGTGAACAATCTAAGATAACTTTTCTAGTTATGTAAATCAAATACAAACATTTAAACGAAAACACTATAAAGAGTTTGGTTAGTTTAGAGTACCATTGTCATGTTCATCGCGATAATCGAATGGTACGAAATGGTACAATTTCAAAAACTGTAGACGTATAAATTTCGACTGTTGTCTATGTCTGCGTGTCTTTCCTCAATCTCGAGAAATGAGTAAGATATATGAATATCGAGAGAGATGTAGAAAGCTTAGGAGCTGGAGAACCAGATTAAGTATATATGATCTTNTAATCAAGTCCTCATCAACCCCTGTAATAGCAGCAGAAATGCTTGAGTTTTCGAAAAATTGTCGAGCGGTATTCTCATCATTCGGCTTTGGTTTGGTTTAAAACCAGGCTTTGGTTGACCGACTATTAGAACCAATTCTATACGGAAACCCTTCTGTATATTCGTTATTCAGAATCATATTTCTTTATCACTATGCGCTTGCCACAGTTTGATTTTAAGCTTATATGCTACATGCAAACAATATTCAAAACACCAGACAAATTCAAGAAAAAGAGCAAAACATTTCGCGTCATTAATGTACAAAATTCAGAAAACTATGTTTTACATAGCAAGAACTCGCACCAATGACACAGTTGCAGCTACCGTGTTTCCCCGAAAATAAGACATCCGCAGAAAATAAGACCTAGCACTGATTTTGCTGAATTGCGAAATATAAGACCTCCCCCTGAAAGTAAAACCTAGCAAAGTTTTTTTAGTCGTAACGGTCATCGACAGATGGTTGAAAGTGGCCGTTGGTTTTTTGAAAGTACAGCCATTCATTGGTCAGCAGACAATTACGCCACACGGCATGATTTGCATAAGACTATGGCTTGGGAATCACAGATTTGCATAACGTTAAGGCTGGTAATGGCTAATTGGTCGGCCGGGAATCACGCCACATGACATTTGCATAGTGCTACGGTTCAGTAAGCACTAATTGGTCATCGAGT
>NW_019384379.1:807911-831669 GCF_000671375.1 Centruroides sculpturatus
CCCCCCTATAAGATATAGATACGTTCCAATTTATTAGGAATCCGATTTCTTACAAGTCGTTCCAATCACAGCCCGACACGTGTCAAGTTTACGGACTACGGCTGATTGAAAGGTTTTCTTCCATAAAATTAATCGATTCTACACTAATTCGACTCAACATTTCCAAAATACGTATATTTTTTCGTAGTTTTATAGGAATCGTAATTATAGGGACCGTAATTATAGGGGGGTCGACTGTACAGTATTTGTAGATTTTTTTACTTGGCGCGTAGTCACTGACGTGACTTTCGATACTTTATAAAGCAAAAGAGTGAGATGATAATTTTTAAAATTTCATTTATATTCTTGTTATCTTAGAAAACTAATTACTTTAATACCATCCATATTAGCAATACAATGAAAATATTAAGACTGCCTACGAAATACCAATTAAATATCTCTCGGATTCGTCCAAAACTTGCAGATTTTCGAACGCTAGATGGCGTTCGTAAAAGATCTGGCAACTTGTTTGGATGACCATTGTAGAAAAGATGGCGGCGAAGTGGTTTCGCGTGTTATCGTCGAAATCATTCAACTTTTTAAACGTTAACGTTAGAAAGTCAGCACACAGTTCGGATATAATCTTATTAGCAAAGAGAAACTATTTAACAGGAAAAGTGTGCATTCTGAACAATATTTATACTCCATGTGTGATAAGTTCTCGAGGGAGAAAGTTTTTAAATTGGCCAACTCCAGAATTTTTACCTTTTACATGGGAAAGAGTAAGGAAAGTCAATCCTATTGATGTGGCTGGTTAGTATTTTTTTTATAAACCATTGCCATTAATATTTAATATATCTATTATTTGAAATTGTAAGATCCATCACATACTTTTAACCTGTTCTAAATACTAAAGTCAGAAAATACTGTCTAAAGCAAAAGATTCTTCCAGATGACAGTAAAGTGTATGCTACTTGCTGATGATGGCCAAATCTGACAGATCCTCCCTCACCTAACTACAAAGCATAAATCTATCTTGATGATACAGATTGCTAGCGTAAATAGTTACGGTCCAACCGATACTTGTCGTGGTATTTGGTCTAATAATGATACTAAAACCCTACAAACAACATATTCTGTGATAGTCGTTTTGAAGTGGTAGAAATTACATCTGAATAGATAAATACTTTTGCAAATACAGGCTATTTATAATGTATAAAGAAATCACAATTATAAAAACTAAAAACAATACTTAAAAATTGTATTTTTAACAAAAATACTTTACTTTCAAAATACAAAACAGAGCAATCCGTGACAAACAACTTCTTTCTAGCAGACTATGTAAAAGGCATTTTTTTGTTTAACTGAAATGATCTGTTATAGCATGTTTTGTATCCTCTCGTCTTCTGATTTTGTTGTCAACAGAAATGACTTGTCAACTCTTAACATTTTGGTCAAAGAAACTGGTAATAAGTTGTTGTTAATGCTGTTTGCTAGCAGCTAAATAAAGTATTCTTTGAGAAACAATATAAAAGAGATGATATAAAATACAGCCAAACAACCAGCATTTGATTTAGCTACATAAAAGCACATCTACAATTTTAGCTTAATTTATTTGTGCATAATGTAAAGCTAATTACAGTTGGCTTCATGAGCTGAAACAAAACATCATAATTTGAAGGTTTATGAAATTTGTTTTTTTGTCATGGAGGAATCAAGCTATGCAAACTAATTAAACAATTCTTCCAAGAGGGGCTTTTCATTTCCTGGCCAACTCGTTTTTTAGTTTTATTTCATTTTTCAAATGCTGACATTGTTGCTATTAATTCATTAATTACTTTTGCACCTGTATATTATTGTTCAACTCTAAACTTAATTAATTAATGATGTCAAGCTTACTCATTGATATCATGCTCACTCATTTACTTTAAAGTAATAGGTGTTTTTTGCAACTTACAATGGGTCTGTCAAAAATCCTTAAATGTTTGAGTAAAGACTAATTAAATGATACCAAAATGTTCATTTTTTTATTAATGACCAGTGACCTTTGCTTGTTAACTGTGCAACATCTTGTCTGTCCAAAGATGTCTTTCATTCCCTAATCAAACTTAGATTTTTGAGGTTGTACTCATTAAACACTTTCTAATAGCTAGAAATATTTGAAGCATTTAAGGATTAAAAATAGACCATCTAGACCAGTGATGGGCAAACTTTTTAAAGAGCGGGCCAAAGGAAAAGAAGAAAACTTTAGGCGGGCCANCTTTGCTTACTGCATGACGCGTCTAGCTCGATTGAGGGTCCCCTTCAACTGAACTACAATAACAGGTATAAGGGATAGGGGGCGCTAAAGTCTAGAATTCGACCTAAGGACTCTTATCCAACCGAACCCACGACTAGAAATTACCGGAACTTAAACTCTATTTTTCGACTTTTGGCCAGCTTTTTGGGATTTGGTCCCACTGTGCGTTGCTCGGGCAAAGAATAACAACAAACATTAAGATTATCAGATTTTTTTATACTTCTAATCCTTCTATTATGTTATATTATAGTATTTGATTTATATAATGACGAATGTTATCTTAAGTAAGGGTTTAAAACACCAAGTGCCCAATGTCACTCATTTTAAAAATTCTTTAAATTGTGTACAGTAGAGAAATAAATAATTTTGAAAATGTGTTAAGTAATTGTTTACCATATCAAGTGAACAATCTAAGATAACTTTTCTAGTTATGTAAATCAAATACAAACATTTAAACGAAAACACTATAAAGAGTTTGGTTAGTTTAGAGTACCATTGTCATGTTCATCGCGATAATCGAATGGTACGAAATGGTACAATTTCAAAAACTGTAGACGTATAAATTTCGACTGTTGTCTATGTCTGCGTGTCTTTCCTCAATCTCGAGAAATGAGTAAGATATATGAATATCGAGAGAGATGTAGAAAGCTTAGGAGCTGGAGAACCAGATTAAGTATATATGATCTTTAGGTTTGGAATGGTTTGTTTGTTTAGTTATGGCAACGCAACACTCGAGCGATCTGCCTAGGGGGATGCTTTCCGGGAGGTCTTTTAAGGGAAACTGACCCCTATTTAGGCGTTACAGACGAAGAGAAAACCCGGAAAACTCCACGTGGCCAGCCCGTCCGAGCGAGGCACGAACCCACGACTCCCAGTGTTCAGGAAACGAAGACCGCTTGGCCACTGGTGAGCGGTTTGGAATGGAGATCACGTTACTTCGATTCAAAACTTTCCCCTGAACGAAGTCAAATAGCAATAGAATCGTGCCGGTCATCTAACAGGAAACGTGTCTGCGGACCCCGCATAGAAGCAGGACTTCAACGCTAGGAAGAAGAAGAGATGAATGTGTGTCTCGAGTTCCATCCACTTCGCAATAATAAAATATTCTGATATTTCCATTTAATAACACGAAAAAATCCCCGACGTGCAAAGAATCTCTAGACCCAAACATGACCGCTTCTCCGAGATAATGGAAAGTCAAACAAATAAAAAAAAACGATGCAATTCTGATTTTATTTGCCGATTTTCCGTTAAATTTTCCTTTAAAAAATATAAAACATAAATAAACTAAAATTTTATTTATTTTTCAAATCTTTATAATGTTTTATACAGTCGACCCCCCTATAAGATATAGATACGTTCCAATTTATTAGGAATCCGATTTCTTACAAGTCGTTCCAATCACAGCCCGACACGTGTCAAGTTTACGGACTACGGCTGATTGAAAGGTTTTCTTCCATAAAATTAATCGATTCTACACTAATCCGACTCAACATTTCCAAAATACGTATATTTTTTCGTAGTTTTATAGGAATCGTAATTATAGGGNAAGTTTTATTCAACGGAACAAAGTACAGGGAAGTTTCGAGAGCCGCACAGAGTATGTCGACGACACTAGATGATTTAAATTACAAAGATCTGTCACAATCTCAAACTTATATATATATATATATTTATGTGTGTATATATATGTATTGATTGACATGACATGAGAATGACATGAATTTCTTTTAGGTGATTTAGATCTGACTTTACCATCACTTGATCCTTCAAATCCTAAACCTGGTTTTCAGCTGTCAGAACAACTTAAAATGTTAGTAGTATTCATATATAATCAAGATTACATGTAAGTTTTTCAATTAGGTTAATCATTTCTTTATTTTTCAGTGCAAATGAAGATGTTAAGAAAATTTTTACTTTGGCTACTGCATCTCAGGTATTAAAAAATTATTATAATTATGAAAGATAAAAGTTTCAATAAAAAATTATTACTAGATATATTGTGGATATATTATTTATTAAAAAATAATTTAATTATTAAATATTTAGCATATAGTAAGTTATTTACTATTATCATATTTACTTGCATATAGGACAAGTGTGACTTTAAACATCAAAATAAAAAAAATTAGATTTATTAATACAATTCTAATTTTATTTCATTTAATCACAAGTAAAATATCAAATGCATGTAAATGCACACATTGTCCCACAAAAATTACTGGCAGTTTAAACTTTAAGGAAAAATCTTGTAAAATTGACAACATAATTTGTTCATGTAAAGCTGAACAATCTGGAACCTTTTTTGCCAGTTCTTAACAGTTGAATCCACTCTCTGTCAATTACACTTACTAGTTTCTCTGAATTCTGAATTCCAAATAATCATCTTTTTCATGTGGGAATGGATTAAAACTTGTATTGTGCTCCCATGTGATTTTGGAATTTCAATCTGGAATTTAATTCAAAAGCTTTGCTTTTCCTATTGCTATTCATCTTTACTCCTGACAATATACAAGAACGATCCAAACAACCCAGATAAAATACTTATGTTTTTAAATGCAGAGCGTAAGCATCCGGTAAAAAATGCAAATACACTGTTCACAAAAATTATTTACAAAAACAAAGAATATTTTGCTCATGCATATAGGATGACCTAGGAATTTAAGGCTGTTAAAAATGAATAAAAACCTCGTCTTATATGTGAGTAATTACAGTATTTAATAATTCATCAAATTCCATCATCACTATTTCAGCTAGTTTTGGACCCATTTTTGAACCCATATTATTGTCATCTTTCTGTAGTATTTATCAATTTGAAAATAATTATTAATAAAATGCAAATTTAATTAATTTGTTAAGCCAATCCTTTAAATTTTTTAAACTACTCTATTAAATCCCAATGTATACTTGGGTACATGTTTTTTACATCTGAGTTTATCATTCTATCAGTTTTCTCCTTTTCAGTTTTGTTTAATTTATTAATTATATTGTCTGCATTTTTTACTGAATATTTTGAATTTTCTATATTCTTTAATTGTTCTTTTAATTATTGTTCAAAGTTATAAAGTATCATGTATTGAAAATCATCTAATAGTCTATATAGTATTCAGTATTTTTGCATTTATAATGTCATTTACGATCTAAGCGACTAATAAAAATCAATATAGTGATTTGTCTACTTTGTAGTTATTGAGTAGGTGTAATTTTTCAAACATTTTTGCTTTTTTCAATAAATGATTTATTAAAAATTACTTCACCCACCACAAAGCTGTTAAGATCATAAATACGAGAAAACAGAATATCTTCCTAAACTTTAAAGTGGTTGGCAAATTGTCTTCGTAACATGATCTTTGAACTTTTACCAAACAAATGCTGTTGTCTTAACTTTAAAACTGTTTATTTTTCATTACTACTATCTATACCATGGTTCTTGTCAGATGAATGAATAACTTTGGAAAAGTTTACAGTTTCTTGGTGCCATTAGCTTAATTCCAACAATAAGACAGAAGTATTAAGACATTAATATGTATGATGATAAATGGTAATTGACAACTTAATCAGATTAGTCTTCTCTAACAGATAATGAATATTGTTTTCACAACCTGCCCCATTCTCCCGTTCCTATTTTAAGCCAGTCTTTATTCGATGCCTATGGTCAAAATTCATCCGTTTGGTGATATTAGTAAGTGAGTTTTTCTGTTTACAGTGAAATAGAGATGGTGTTTGCTTATTTCTCATTATAAGTTTAAATGAGGGTCAACTGAGAAATTCTGAGGATTTGGCTAATGTGGATATGTTTGATCATTATCCTGCTGTTCCCCATTGTGGGCCTGGCTGAATTCACAATTGACAGCATAAAAGATTTTTTTTTTTTTGTTGAGGAAAATTGCTCAAGCTTCCAAAAGTTTCCATTAATGCCAAGCAGGTAAGCTAAAGAGCCAATTAAGCTTCCATTTCTGCAAATTCAACTGCCCAAGGAGAAATTTATCAGAGGCCCTAGCATCGTTAGGAGAGCAGATCTTTGTCATCAGTAAATTATTCTGAGTTTTGAAAGCAGTTATAGTTTACATACCAAAGAAAATGTATCTTGTCTGGTGTAAAAAATATTTGGTATAATAGTCAATCAAAATTTTGAAAAATAATAATTTTACAAACAGAATGAAGTATATATTTACATTTATGAATTAATACATGATGCCAAATTCCAGTTTTCCTGATAATTATAAGACAATTATTATGATTATAAAAAATTCACAAAATATTTGAAGAATACAAAAAATTCTTCATATTTCATTTCTGTTACACCTTGGAAACTTAACAGTCTTACAGTGGACTTGACTTTTCATTGGAAGCTCTCATTCTTCTCAATATATAAAACATTAAAAATTTTTCCTCTGGCCATGGCACAATTATAAATATTTACATATTAATAAAAAAAAATGGCTAGAATGATTTTTTTAATTATTATTATGATTTTATTATGATTATTTACTTTTATGAATAGTCATATCAAAATAGTAAATAATCACAATTGCAGAAAAGTTAAATTTATATATATATATATATATTTATGTGTGTATATATATGTATTGATTGACATGACATGAGAATGACATGAATTTCTTTTAGGTGATTTAGATCTGACTTTACCATCACTTGATCCTTCAAATCCTAAACCTGGTTTTCAGCTGTCAGAACAACTTAAAATGTTAGTAGTATTCATATATAATCAAGATTACATGTAAGTTTTTCAATTAGGTTAATCATTTCTTTATTTTTCAGTGCAAATGAAGATGTTAAGAAAATTTTTACTTTGGCTACTGCATCTCAGGTATTAAAAAATTATTATAATTATGAAAGATAAAAGTTTCAATAAAAAATTATTACTAGATATATTGTGGATATATTATTTATTAAAAAATAATTTAATTATTAAATATTTAGCATATAGTAAGTTATTTACTATTATCATATTTACTTGCATATAGGACAAGTGTGACTTTAAACATCAAAATAAAAAAAATTAGATTTATTAATACAATTCTAATTTTATTTCATTTAATCACAAGTAAAATATCAAATGCATGTAAATGCACACATTGTCCCACAAAAATTACTGGCAGTTTAAACTTTAAGGAAAAATCTTGTAAAATTGACAACATAATTTGTTCATGTAAAGCTGAACAATCTGGAACCTTTTTTGCCAGTTCTTAACAGTTGAATCCACTCTCTGTCAATTACACTTACTAGTTTCTCTGAATTCTGAATTCCAAATAATCATCTTTTTCATGTGGGAATGGATTAAAACTTGTATTGTGCTCCCATGTGATTTTGGAATTTCAATCTGGAATTTAATTCAAAAGCTTTGCTTTTCCTATTGCTATTCATCTTTACTCCTGACAATATACAAGAACGATCCAAACAACCCAGATAAAATACTTATGTTTTTAAATGCAGAGCGTAAGCATCCGGTAAAAAATGCAAATACACTGTTCACAAAAATTATTTACAAAAACAAAGAATATTTTGCTCATGCATATAGGATGACCTAGGAATTTAAGGCTGTTAAAAATGAATAAAAACCTCGTCTTATATGTGAGTAATTACAGTATTTAATAATTCATCAAATTCCATCATCACTATTTCAGCTAGTTTTGGACCCATTTTTGAACCCATATTATTGTCATCTTTCTGTAGTATTTATCAATTTGAAAATAATTATTAATAAAATGCAAATTTAATTAATTTGTTAAGCCAATCCTTTAAATTTTTTAAACTACTCTATTAAATCCCAATGTATACTTGGGTACATGTTTTTTACATCTGAGTTTATCATTCTATCAGTTTTCTCCTTTTCAGTTTTGTTTAATTTATTAATTATATTGTCTGCATTTTTTACTGAATATTTTGAATTTTCTATATTCTTTAATTGTTCTTTTAATTATTGTTCAAAGTTATAAAGTATCATGTATTGAAAATCATCTAATAGTCTATATAGTATTCAGTATTTTTGCATTTATAATGTCATTTACGATCTAAGCGACTAATAAAAATCAATATAGTGATTTGTCTACTTTGTAGTTATTGAGTAGGTGTAATTTTTCAAACATTTTTGCTTTTTTCAATAAATGATTTATTAAAAATTACTTCACCCACCACAAAGCTGTTAAGATCATAAATACGAGAAAACAGAATATCTTCCTAAACTTTAAAGTGGTTAAAGATCATGTTGTCTTCGTAACATGATCTTTGAACTTTTACCAAACAAATGCTGTTGTCTTAACTTTAAAACTGTTTATTTTTCATTACTACTATCTATACCATGGTTCTTGTCAGATGAATGAATAACTTTGGAAAAGTTTACAGTTTCTTGGTGCCATTAGCTTAATTCCAACAATAAGACAGAAGTATTAAGACATTAATATGTATGATGATAAATGGTAATTGACAACTTAATCAGATTAGTCTTCTCTAATAGATAATGAATATTGTTCAGGTTTTACACCGGTCATTCTCCCGTTCCTATTTTAAGCCAGTCTTTATTCGATGCCTATGGTCAAAATTCATCCTCTGAAAGAGTATTTGAACTGATTCTTAGTTTTAGAATATTTCATACATGATTAATTCTTTCAGAATATTGAAGATGGAACTTTGTGTTTTTGTAAGGTAGCTTATGGACGACAGCATCTGTTATTTAATGTCTTCTATTTAGAGTTAAATATAATAGATATCCTATTTGAAGGGTCTGGAGATTGTAAAAATGTCCATTAAGTAGAGGTGTCTGTTAATGGAGGTTTCACTGTATTTACTTTTTACTTTATTTTTGAATTTTATATATATATAAAACCAAACACGTCAAAAATAAACTAAAAAAACCACTGAAAACAAAGGAATAATGCAAGATATGCTTTTACAGTGATAATAAGAGATGACTTAGGTGTACAACAGATGGCATTTAAGCAATGAGAGTATTTTTTCACTGGATGCACAGTTTGAACATAGAAGCATTGTTTGAACTCTGGATTAAATTTCTTTAAAATTTAGCATTCAAACTCTGGAACATTTAAAGTTAAAGTCATTTAAAGTATATATTTGTAAAAATTAATATGTACTGTAGTACATATTAATTTTTACAAATTCATCATGTTTCTAGAAAGTAATCTAGGATTTCTTTTTGTTTTTGGATGAAACATTTAGTATAAAATAATAAAATTGGTTGGCATTAGCCAAGAGTGCAATATTAAATCATTATCAATATTAAGTCAACTTAATTCACTTAACTAAATATAAAAAATTATTTAATATTTTAGAAGGAAATTAACCAATTAATTATGGAAGAATTTTTAAGTAGATGTCAAAGATATGCAACAGATGTTACTTCTCCAGAAGCAAAGAGTGAGTACTAAATTTGTTTAATATTTCAATAATTATTAGAAGTTTTTATTTTTGCTTCATATAAACTAATGTCTAAAAATTAAATAACAAAATAACTGATTTTGAAAAATATATTTAAAGTATATAAAACATCTTCACTACCATTTTATACCACTATAAAAACAGTCTGAATTTCCTTTTGAATTAAAATTATATATTATAATTTTAATATAATTTACTATAAAAGTATATGCTCCAAAAGATAAGATTATTCATCAAAAAATATTCTTGATTATAATTTATAAAAATGAAACCAAATCCTATGGAAGAAGATGTATAAATCATTGCAATTAAAATTTTAAAAAATGTAAGAATTAAGAATTCTAACTTAATATTTTACTTTCATAGAAATTTTGATTTCTACTGTAGTAATTGGCATTACAGTGGAACCTCGGTATACGTCTGCTTTAGAATACGTCCAATTCGGAATACGTCCTGTTTGGATGAAACAAATTTTGCTCTGTATACGACTTTTGTTCGGTATACGACATAAATACACGCCATCAATGAACAAGTAGCACTATCGGTGTACTAGACCAGACTAGATGTTCGCGGTGCAACGGTTTATAACTTTGTTGAATTTCTTCTAACTTTAATTTGTAAATAAAATTCTATTATTTTTTATTAATCATGAATTGCAAAATAGCAAATGAAAAGCAACAGAAATCTAAAAGAATGACTAGAATCACAATGGAACTGATAAAAGAGATTGTTGAGAAATATGAAGGTGGCATGCATGTTCAAGATTTTAACTGTTGCATATCATATTCCGAGAACAACGATATCGACAATCGCTAAAAATAAAATATTAAATCTGCTAACGTTGCGAAAGGGGTTAAATCAATTTCTAAACAGAGATCGAAGACATTAGATCATGTCGAGAAATTGCTTTTGCTTTGGATAACTGAAAAACAGTGTGCTGGCGACAGCGTATCAGAAGCAATTATTTGCGAGAAAGCTAAAAAGATACATGCTGATCTCATGAAAAATCAAGCAGGAACTAGCCAGGAAAGCGAGGTGTTTAAAGCCAGCCATTTTTTTTTACACGAGAACGGATTAATCATTTTTACATTACTTCTTATGGGAAAGGTTGGTTTGGTATACGTCCAATTTGGTATGAGTCCAAGCATTGGGAACGGATTAAGGTCGTATACCGAGGTTCCACTGTACTTTTATACATAATAAAATGTATATGTATATTTTTCCTACAATTTAATTTTGTTTCTGGGTTTATATTTGTGCTTAATTTGATAAATAATATTTTTTTAAATGTATTATATTTTTATCTTTGACTTTTTTATGTTTTCATTTCATTGTATATTTATATTTGTATGAGGCTTGGTTGAAAAGTTTTACCCTAATCAGGAGGGAATGATGCAAGTGAAACAAAAGTCACAGTCACACAATCCATGTCTGGACTTTCCACAATATATATCTATAATTTTTATTTTTCTACTTACAATTATTAACAGACAGTCAACAGAGTGCACTAGTAGGCAAGCTGAAGATTTTATGCAATGAGAATGTTTGGTGCACTGTGTCATCCAATACTGCTTCAAAAAAGAATGTTGGCAAAAGCCATCCATGCCAATATGCAGGCAACACTGCAAGGGTCTGCTCTATCAAGTATACAAATGAAATTTTGGTTAGCTGAATTCAAAGAGATTCCCATTTCATCTCAGTTTGAGGTGTGTTCTGGATGGTCAAGAACAGCAAATGTTGGAATGAATGTCACAAAAGTCTATCATCCTACAGGATTGTTGTATGACATTATTTCATTTCAGATGTGGTGGGAAATCATATGAACATGTGAAATCTGTTATAAGAAAAGTTTCAGAACACTTGGTTCCCACAGACTAACAATTGATCAGAAATGTACTTGAGAAGTGTTGGCACAATCTCATTTGCAGTGGCTGAAAACTAACAAAGAAGACTTCCTGAATTGTCTCATCATCCAAGATGAAACTTATGTGCATAATTTTGGCTCTGAAACAAAGCTACAGTTTTAAAAAAAAGTAGGACAACCCTTCACCTCCAAAGAAATTCCAAACATAACCATTGACTGGCAAGGTTATGGCCTCAATATTTTAGGACAAAAGGAATACTGTTCGTTGATTTTTGAAGAATGGGAGAACAAACAACAGTGACTATTACATGCTACTGTTGAGACAATTGCATGATGAAAAAAAAAATTGGAGAAAATAGGAAAGGAGTCATTTCCATCATGAGGACACACTCAATTTCATGGCACACCAGACCCTCCAGACAATTGAAACAGAACATCCACTGTATTACCTGATGTGGCACCATCCAATTTCCATATTTTCCCAGCAGTGAAAAGGCATTTGAAATAAGAACATTTTCTTGATGATGATGATGTGATGAGAATTATACAGAAATGGTGTGACACACTGGATGAGTTTTTTGCAAGGCTGGAGTGCTGATGAGACAAATGCATCACACTTCATGGAGAGACTATGTAGAGTAGTCCTGCAGTTACAAGTATTTCTTGGATAGCCTGGAAACTTTTCGTCCAACCTGGTATATTAATTAATTAATGCATTTCAAGTTTGCAGTTTTGAGAGTAATAAATTTTATTTATTTTAATTTTTTTTCAAACAATTTCAAATGCTAATATTGAAAAATAATATAAACTATAAATATTATAAAACTTCTCAGAGTATTATTTATTTCTAAATAAATATTAAATTAACACAAGAAAGATGTCTTCTTAAATATTCATAAATCAAATGTAAGAATATTTTTTAAAAGTTGTTACTAGTGTGAATATTTTTAATAAATGAACTTCTTATTTGGTTCATAAATTACATTTCTTACACTATTCAAAGAATATAATAGAAAATGCAAGTTCTTGTTACCCTAACATAAGTACTAATAAAGTTCTTCCACCTTTAATTATTACTAAGTACATAATTATTAATACAGTAGTAAGTATTAAGTAACGTGTAAAGTTAATAAAATTATTTATATATATAAGATTTATGTAACAATAATTATGTTATTGTTAGAAATGATTTATTTATGCTTTATGTCATGCTTTATGTAATTTATATTATAGAATCTTATACTGTACAATATCAAATATATTATAATTATTTTTGCTAATGACTCATGCTTGAAACTTTAAAGAAGGAAAATAAATTCTTTGTATTTATATTATTTATTTATATATAAGTAAATATTAAAATAAAAATTTATGTATAAATATAAATTTTTATTTTAATTTGTTAACAGTAGATGGAAATTTGAATTTTGTTTAGTAATACATTTAAATTTTTTCTCAGTTGCTTTATTAACAGTACGAGTAAGAATATTGGCAAGAACCTTTAAAGAGCATCCCAGAGTAAGCAGAATTTGTAAATTTTTTAACTGCTAAAATGATTTTTGTTACTTAAATGTTTTCATAATTACTTCAATAATTACAAAAATAATTAATTTCATAATTTTTAGTATAAACCGCATTGGTACAATCATTAAAATCTGTTCTACAACAAATTTCTGTTTGTTTCTTTAGTAAAATATGCACATACCTTTTCTACATGTTACAGTTTAAAACAAAATGAAAAGTTAATATTTTAAAAAAGAATAATAACTATACAATTAATTTAAAATGTAGTATTTAAAAACTCGCACAAATATGTATAAAGCAGGGATGGAAGTCAGTGGAAAAATATGCGAATCCTGACTTGGTATGTTTTTAAATTGACTTCAACTCCATCCCTGGTACAAAATTTTGCATTCAAAATTATAAATTTATTACATAAATTTTATTTTATTTATTTATTTATTTATTTTTGATAAATTTAACTTATGTGAGCAATATACTTTTGAAAACTATAAAATGAAGACCTATAAAATATATTATTAAAGTGTGAAAACCTGAAGGGCCCTGGGCCTACTTTAATTATTTTTATTAATAATGTTAAAATATCGACACAAAATATTAGTTCATTTTTGTGAAAAACTAGTGTTTTGAACGTGGGAAAAGATAGATAACAGATGGTACTTCCTTTAAGGGAAGTCCGTACATCCTCTGTTTTTCCCTTATCCGTTAAAAATCTCACTCAGATGGGAACTATCTACCCCTCTTTGATTCCCCTTTTCATCTGTTCACATGAATGAATTTCAAGCAGATGATTGGTCGAAAATCTGAAGATATAAGGGAAATTAGCCCGAATTCGAGGAGTTCAGCGACGGAGTTCTTCGACAGATCTGAGGCGTCAAACTCCACACAGTTTTCCTCATGATGACCAACGCCCTTAAACGAGTCCCATAGACTAAGTCCCGAGTCTGAACTTAGTAAATATACTTTTATATTTGTGCACATATTGATCTCCCATCGAAGAAGTATATGAACTTATCTACAAGGTGTCCCTTACCTACCGAATAAGAAGACGAACGTCAACTAAACCCAGGTTGTATGTTTTATAACGTTTTTGTGAGCTCTCTCTCTCGATCGCGCATTCGGTATAATAGAAGTATAGCTATCTCTCGATTTGCATGTTAATTGTGGAAATTCTTTCTCTCGTTCATTGAGATTTTTGTATGATTTATTTTCTTGTTATATTAAATTTATTATTTCGTTTTTAATTGGGATGTTTCTTTATTCTGTGACGAATCAGATCTCATACGCGTGTTTGTCCACGGAATTTAATTGACAAACTGATGTCAATCCTGACGAGCATCTGAACTTCGCAGTTCAGATCAATTTTGATAACGCTCTCCTATTAAAGTTAGAGAATTGGTCTTACCGACTAGTGCCCGTAAGTGGCGTAGATTGAGATCTACGTCCTTGGCTACTCTCACAAAAGTGATTAAAATGTAATTTGTCTTTAAACTGTTCCTGTTTATAATAATAAATCAACAAGTACCCTCCACTTGCTCATGAAATAAGACAACTGTGGAGTTAGGATAGGGTGCTTATTGTGCCTATTGTCCTCTCTTCCTTTGGTCTACACTATGCAAAGTCCAGAAATGTTAAACCTCAACAATAACATACACATGATACTACAGAAAACTACAATATTGAACGTCACATTGTTAGGAAGTTATTAGATATGGACATATACCAATAACACAGAAGCTGAATGTTACGCTTGTTTATGTAGCTATGCTTTGACTTTAGTCTGTCATGGCACTTGCACTGATATCAACTGAGTGAGACATTTGCAACATAATAATAATAATAATAATAATGTTGGTTTATTTATAAACAATTTATAGAGTTTTTCAGGACAGATATGTCTAAATTAATACAGTGGATCTCAACCTGTGTTTTGCAAACTTGCTGAGTGTTCCACAAAAAAACAAAAATATTTTAAAGTTTTTATTGCAAATTTATTCCAACATATTACTTTATTCATAGACGATTTCATATTTGCTAATGCTTTATATAATAACAGGTATATAAATGGTGTTGTGCAACTTCAGAAAGGTTGAGAACTACTGGTGTAATGCAATAAAAATAATTAAAATTAACTAATATGATTAATTTTAATTATTTCCACTTTGTTAGATATATTTTAATTGAAAAACATCAGGATCATTTTAGGAAATAAAGGAGAGATTATTATATTAATTTTTATGTAAATTGCTTTTGTTTAGCTAATGCTTGGAAGCAAACTAATTATTACATGTACTAGTTATCTGTTTTTAATTATAGCACAGTTGTGATTTACCTGCAAGATTGTCTGCAAATTAAAACCAATTGTTGCATAGAAATACATTAAAATTGGGAGATAATTTTATAAATGCATAAATAATCACTAACATAACAAATTTTCTGTTTGTTTGATTTAGATAAGTTAAATTTAAGAGGAATTTATTTATAATTATCATAAATAAGAAATAGTTAAATCATATTTGTGAATTAAATTTACAATTGAAATAAATTTACATATAATAATATGAAGAAATTACTTTCAGTTGAATTACTTGTATAGTATAGAATGCATTTAGTTGCCACTTGGTTATGAATATTTGAATATTGATTAATTCATTTTACAAACACAAAATTAAAGTATAAAATATCTTAATTTCATAAAATTTTTATATTTAAACATATGTATTTTTATTTCATTAATGATTTAAATATTTTGTTTCAGAATAAAAAAGCTAAAGTCAGTCTGTTTCATTGCATTGACAAACGTAACATGCTGCTGAGACTATTGAGGCAGTGGGACTATAGACGTTTCGAATGGTTACTTCACGAGTTAAAGATTACTTACAGAGAACCTAAAGATGGAAAGCAAGAGAAAATATCTAGAAAAGGCGAGCTTCGGAGACTAACTCGCGAACATTGCGAGAAAGTAAAAAATGAGAAATTGCAAAAATATCACGAGAAATTAAAAGAACAACAAGAAGCATTCTTAAAAGAAAAAGAAGATACATTGAAGTGGATTGCAGAAGAAGAGAAAAGTCTTGGTTTAATTGAAACTAAAAGTTAGATTATTAAAACGTATTAATAAAAAATGTATATAGCAATATGTTATTAAAATATCTTTATTGTTGCTGTCATTTTGGAAATTTCTTATAAGATAAAATTTTAATGTTTGCAGCTAAAGTATGCATTAGTATTAAAATTTTTATTAGAATATTTGAATAATTGCAAAATTTCTGAAATTTATTGTGATGATAAATCTTAACACACAATACATTGTATTAGTGAAGAAAAGTAGGAATATCCAGAATTTATTTTAGAATATTAAGTGTTTATGCTATCTCACACAATTGTTCTGTTGGGTTTTTCACACTAATAAATTCTTAGTAAATTGTGTCAATCAGTAATATATACATTTAAATTACATTATGTTAAAGTGTATTTTATTGATTAATAAATTCCTCAGTGTAATGAGCCCTACAGAACGATTGTATGTGATAGCAAATAATGTAATACTAAAATTCAAATGTGTCCAAAGTTCAATTTCTGCAATTTCACTACAAAATTCTAAAATAACTATTATTATTAGTGCTTCTTGCCTTTTAATTTTTTTTTTTAATTAAAAGGCAAGAAGCACTAATAATAATAGTTATTTTAGAATTTTGTAGTGAAATTGCAGAAATTGAACTTTGGACACATTTGAATTTTAGTATATTTTATGATGATAAATCAAAATTCATTCAGATGCTTCCATCAAATTATATTTTTTATGTGGCACAATTTGTTTCATTGAAACAAACTGTTTAAAATTATGCAAATGATAGTATATATTTTTTTCTAATATTTGGGGTGCTTCTGGAAATGATAGTATATATTTTTAGAGGTTTTTACCTAAACTTAGTTTGTGCACTTCTCAAAGTACAAAAACCCCACCACTGAATCCACAAATTCTTTAAGTATTTTTAAAAATTTTTTGTTTTTTATTCATTCAATTATGAATTAAAAGCATTAATTTTTCTTGACACTTCAAGCAGGAATAAATGATATATTACTACTAACATTTATATAATCATTGGAATTTTACATATCTGCTTATTGTTCCAAATTGTGTTTAATATAATAGGAATACTCTTTCTATTATTGAAAAGCTAAAATTGTTATTTATGGTTCCATACCCAAGATGTGTGTGTTAACAAAATATATTGTTTAGCAATACATTGTTATAAGCTGTTTTTTTTAAATGTCTACATTCTATCCTTTATTCACTCACATCAGCTGTATGGATATTTTTTTTTTTTGTTTTAACAAATATTTATTAATTTCTGAAACATTACTCAAGAAAATAACAACTTTAGAACAATTGGAATGTTTATTTTGATGACAAATCGTCTCTATGTTAAATCAGAGTTGAATAACATCTTAACAATTATACAATTAAGATATTAACTGTACTTTTTCCCTCAAAAAATACAAACTGTTTAGAAATTGGATTTCTTCAATATTATAAATTATAACAAAATTTACAACTGAGTCATACTTTCAATTATTTACAGAATAAACAGTATCAATACTTTGCATACAGTGATTAATGAGAATTGAAAATTAGAAAAAAAAAAACAATATAAAAGGTAGAAAACTGAGGTAAAGTAAAATTAGAGCATTCATTAACACTTCAAATTTCAAACACTACTATTTGGGTTTTTACTAGACCTCTAAGATGATAAATCCACTGATGTTAGACTTTGAGGTCCAAAAGTATTAGAGAATTCATATAGAATTCTTCTTTGACTCCAATACAGCAATGTTTTTGTGTGTTAGTGAAAGTGTAACAATGCAGAATTTTTATAATCACAATTATGTGGAATGAATTAATTAAAACTGGAGGAACAGCATTATTGGAACTAGCAGCAAATACAAATGATTTAAACAACACACCAATGTCTGCTATTCGTTTACATTTCAAAACGTCCTCATAAAAATTCAAATTACACAAAATAAAATTTGTTTTTGAAAAATCTATAACATTCCAAATACCAAACTTCATTTTACGTTATCCACACAGACAAAAATAAGTAACACAAATTATGTATTAAGTAAATTATTTAAAAAAATCATATTGCAAAGTGTTTTTCTCTAAAATTCATCTATAAAAAGTCAGTGAATAAGTGTATTTTGGTAACTATAAATGATGACAGATATGGATTTGACTATTAATTGGACTTCTGAAAGCAATTACAGTACAATCTCGTTTTAGAAGATTGCAGAACAATGGACAATGGATTTTCCCAGGTCTCACCAAATCAATGTAATTTTACCTCCTATTAGTGGATCCATAACTCAGAATAAAGGATTTTTCTAGCCCCATCTATTGAAAACTCTTTTTTTTTTTTCTAATATTTGGGGTGCTCCTGGGAATTTGATGATGTACAGAGTCAGCAGACTGAGAAGGACAGAGTAGTAAACATTCTGATGCTGGTCCGAAATTTAGTGATGCCATCAAGTCTTTCCAATTCATGAAGACCTTTCTGATGAGCTTCAGCACAAACAGGCTGTATGTGACATTACTAATATCAAGAAGTTGTATTCAATAGGCAGAAAAGCAGCATCAAAATACACCAACACAGATGCATTTTTTTTAACAAAATTGTGATGTCAAATGAAGTGTTAATTAAAATATGTACAGTAGAGCATCGTTTATCCGAATTAATTGGGGACTGGGGTTGTTCGGATAATCGATTATGTACGAAAAAATATACTAATCTATCCCACCATTGAAAATTTTGTGTCGCTTTGCATTGAATTTTCGTCAATGTTAAGCCTAATGAAAACTTTTTAAAATAATCGTGGTTATTGTATCGTTAAAAATTATTATTTTATTTTGTACAAACAAAATAAATTTATTGAAATATATAAAAACCAAAAAAAAAATATACTTTAGAAGTTGATCTAGTATCAAAAATGTTTGATTCAGCATTACACACAATCCTCAGAAAAACACCACACAAAAGTGCCAGTGCTGCTAGCTAAAACACACACACACCAACAAAAAAAATATTGTAGCAGCCCAAGATATAGCCAAAGATTGCAATGCCACAGCACTAGCGAAAATTTAAATTTGTCGACGAATGCTTTCGGATAACAGACGCTCTACTATAATTTACTTGTGCTTACAGTATATACAGTTTCTGCCAGCTTTGTTGTACATTCTTATGGCATAATATATGATCTTGTAACATACATGTTTCTATGGGGTAAAGAATAGAGATCTGAATAACAGGTATTTTTTATATATAGGAGGTTGAATAACATATTTTCCTGGGTGTGTGGGAAATCTATTTGCAATATAACAGATTCTCAGCAGCATGAGCAATCAGTTAAAACGAGATTCTACCATATAAACATTCTATTACAAAACTGCATCATTTAATTAATATTAAACATTTCACCTTTTAGACATAACCTGGCAAGAAATTGCTGTGCTGGACAGTAGAGTAATTCCCACGGATTTGATGAGGTATGAAGTTTATTGTCTGTAGGAAGTTTAGTAAGAGGTACTTGAGGTGAAACAGGAATGATTTTAATAGGATTGGAAATAGAAATATCACTGGAATTGAAATTCGAAGATGAGGAATGTAATACTGATTCTTTGTCGTCGTCGTCATCAATGCCTTCATTTTTATGGGACACTTTGTCATCTGAGGTAATCTGAGAATTGTCATTCCAACTACTTTGTATTTCTAAGTCTTCTTCGCCTGTTGAATCTTCAATAGTTTTAATGGTAGTTTCTAAATTAGACTGCAAAATTATTTTGTTTTTTAACGTATTTGGTTCAGATTCCGAAGATAAATTTTCTTTATCACTCTCTGTAGGAGATTCTGTTATTTTGTCCATTGAATCAAAAAACACTGGCTGTGCACTCTCTGTTATGTTGTCATCTCTTTCTAAATTTATAGGATTGTCTGTTTTTGGTGGAAAAATGTTATATCCTTTTCCGTATCCATTTTCAATTGTAGAGTGTTTTTTCTGGCTTTTCTGAAAGATGTTTAAGAAATTGTCTTTTTCCGAAATTTCCAAGATCGATAATAAATCTAAACTGTCTTGAAAATTTTGTTGCAATGTATCCTGTTCTTTCTTTTCTGCACTACAACAGTAAACTGCAGCAGTATCTATTGGGTGCCCTTCAGTGTTGAATATATAGCTGCCCGTACCGATAATGCATTCTCCACCCGCAGTCTTAATGACTTCACCACAGCTGCCGTTCGAATGAATAAAATTTGATGGATCAAAGAGCAAATATAAATATTTTGTGGTTTCTGCTAGGAAAAAAGATTCCATTCTGTCTTCTACTCGATGATCTTGGACATTTTTTATCTAAGAAAAAATAATAAAAAATTCAATTAAATGATGATTACTTTATTTACATAAAAACTAGCTAAAATATTTTTTGATGTACACAGTTTGTTTACTTTGTTTTGTGCATAAAGATTAAAAATATTAAATAATTTTAGCATTTTAAAGGGACTGACATAAAATATTTAAATTTAATCTACATTGGATATTGATGGTTGACTAAGACAGTAAGATTTTTCTATACATTAATCAAATGTATTTTGATTGCTTGTTGCAACAGTTTTACATCATTTATCCAATTTGGCACTGATTTTACCACATCTCTTAGAAAGAGTTAGTTAGACCCTCTTAGTGCCCCCCACAATGAGGATATGTTGGGTGGGAGTGATGGGGCACAACATATCAAGGACACTGCCCATGAAAAACTTCCAGGAGTTTTTTCTGGATTTGATTTCAGGTTCCTAGCATAGCAGGCTTTGTCTTGATCAGCCAAACATCAGTTTTTGAGGCTCTTCATTTTAGAAGAGTCAAAATTGGAAGGAGATACTTGTGAAGTATATCATCATTTACTTATCAGGTCCACTTAGAAGATGAAAATAAATCAAATTCAATGCAACCAAGCAAATATAATTTAATTAGTTGACAGGAAAGTTTTCTACAGATCTTTACAGAATCTCTAGAAAACTTTTTCCACTTGGCTCATGAGATTTAGCCTAGAATTTTATAGCACAAAAACAAACATGGCATGTAGTCATCATTCACACACACACTCTTATTCTGAATTGTTGGAGTTATTCAAAAGAGTGAAAAACGAAAATATTGCTTAGTTTAATTATGAAATTTGAATTAGAAAATGAGATTTTAATTTTTGAGATTCAGGATTACTAGAATGAGTACATGTAATTTTTTTTTTCCTTTCTTTTTTATAAATTGAATTATGACTTTTCTTTTTTTATGCCAGCAGTAAGTGATCCATATACTTTGACAAGTGATATGGATGTTGGCAGAAGCATTTAGATACTACAGGAGCTTATTTAAAGTTACATGGTGTAAGTTTATGTGTATTGTGTAATAAAACCAGTACCAAAAGTTTGGTTCACTTTGACTCTACCATACAAGTCTGATCATAAATTGTGATAGTTACAAACTGAAAATAATTTGCAGGGATCACACTGCCTGCCACAAAATTTGCAATTTTGAAAATTATATTTATCTCTCAATTGAAGAGATGAATATCCAGAGAACAATGTGGGGAAAAAAGTTACTCAGTGACATTTTAATCTGTTATTTTAAACATTATTTTCATAAATCTTGTAAACACTTAGTACTTACAGTTGCATATCCACAATCTGTTCTGGCACTATGCTGGATAGATTTAAGTATGTCAACTCCAACTTCTAACAAATGAGGATCTCTTGTGGCTCGATAAAGATACATAACACTTTCTATTAGTTCTGTTAAAAAATAAAAACATTTTATTAATTTTATATTTCAACTTAAATTATTGAAAGAGTAGTTATACAATTATAAAAAACAATTCATTATTTTATTGATGTATCAGAACAATATAAATCTTCTTCAGAAGTGATTTAAGATGTTTTTATTTGTCATTTGAATTCTACAACATGCAAATACATGTGGCCATAATCAGTTTCTCTATTCGGAGCATTCCATACTGTAACTGTGACCGTAGGGTCGGTGTCTCGTTGAAAACACGTCAGGAGACCTAAATCTGACACCACCGAGTCTCTGGGGGACTCGGTAATCGCGACGTTACGTCATGCGAGCGGTAGCGTGTGAGTGCTTGGATTCGGAGTAGAGGTGAGGAGAGAGACGAGGAAGTAATTTACTCGGATTCCATGGTTGCTAACAAATAACAATTTTAATAAAAACTAACGAAAATACAGATATATTCTATTTCTATCATAGCCCCCTAATTATACTATTCCGTTCGAGAGAGAGAGTTTACACGCGAATCGCGGGTTGATAAATACCTTGCTTCTGGGTCGAAGGATCTGTGGTCACGCCAATGATGATATGCCGATGGAAAGTTCAATCTACTGGTTCTGGATCTTGTCTGTTCACTGGGGTGGAGGCACGGAGGTGTGGAGATGTTATCCTTAAACAGGCACGATCTTTCTCTCTCGGGTTTGATCCTGGATCACTATTTTAAATCGGGAGGACAACTTTGTTGAGCGGACTTTTTGAAGACGACTTTTTTAGAGGGACTTCGGATGACGACTGATCTCGGGGTCTTTTTCCTTTTCTCTTGTTATTCCTCTTGGGTTTTTCCATGAGGTCAGGTGGTTGCCGTTAACGGTCTGGCGTCCAATATAGGCACTCCATCGAAAGTTCCGGGTGACACATTGCTGACTAGCTGGATCCGCCTCAACAAGGAACAAACTCCGTGGGAAATAATTTTTATGGCTTTTAGCCTAACTCTCGATTTTAACTGATTAAAGTTCCAATAATTAAAATTTAAAATAACACTTTATTGTGGGTCTGTTCGTCCCTCACATAACCGATAAATGGATTGACACTAAAATTTGTATACAGACTATGCAAAAGAAATTTAGTTTTAAAACTTCTGCTAGGGTGTGCTTTACAAGAAAATACATGAAAAAAAAAAAAACAAATAATGAAGACCAACCTTTAAGTGACATTTTAATCTGTTATTTTAAACATTATGAACATATCAGTGAAAAGAATGATATGGATCTGAATTCATGTAATTTCTGATTGTGGAACCATTTAAGGAATCATGGAAATGTTGCAAATTTGGTAGACTTAAACGATCATATTACATTGCGTATGTGAAGCATCACAGGTTGTGACCAGCTATAGAACATGCTGTTCATTGCCTTCAAATTTTATTTCTGAACAATAATAGGACAAACATTTAGTAACATTCCTTACATCAGTAAACAACATCTACAGAAGAATGTCCTTTGCGGAACAAATAAATGCATTTTTTGTTTTTTTGATTTTTCTATAGAGTCCCTAAAGAAACTTTTAAACTAATTATTATTATTATTTTTTTGAAAATCCTTTTCCACATCCTTTGCATAGTCTGTATACAAATTTTTATATTAGTCGGCTTAATGATTATAGCTACAGAGTGCTCTGAATATGGAACTTTAATTAAAATCATTCTATATATTGTGAAAACCAATTTTGGAAACCTTAATAAGAATTTATGCAAATTATTGTTAATTTATCATTTGCAGAAATATATCTATATATCACTTTTCTGCCAAAACTACACATCGCACGTGAATGGTGTTTGTATGTGGTAG
>NW_019384379.1:832429-833541 GCF_000671375.1 Centruroides sculpturatus
GCTTATAAACGAGGATTTTCGACGGTAGATGCTTTGTTGCATTTGAAACAATCAATAACGTCACAACTTGACAAATCAAAAATAGCAATATCAGTTTTTGTGGACCTTTCAAAGGCATTTGATAGCTTAAATCATGAACTTTTGTATCAAAAATTGCAAACTGTTGGTCTAAGAGGGACTCCTCTAAGCTGGTTAAAATCATACTTGTCAAACAGAATTTACTTTGTAAAAATTGGTTAGATTATCTCTAGCTCTTTCAGGCCAAATAAGGGTGTTCCTCAAGGTTCAATCTTGGGTCCACTGCTTTTCAATATATATAATAATGATTTATTTAACTGTATACCAAAAGAGAATATACTGATGTATGCTGATGATCTAGTGATAACTTATTCTCATACAAACATTATAATTCTTCAGGAGAATTTAATCACATTTTAAAAACTTATATGGAACTATATTTTAAAAACTTAAAAAAAATAGTTATATCGAAAACAATGGATTAGTAATTAACAAAAATAAAACTAAATTCCTCCACTTTGCAAATAGGAATAAAATAATCAATCCACATCACCTAAAAATTGAAATAACTGATTATAACATAGAAAAAGTAAAAGCTATTAAGTTTTTGGGAGTAACTTTTGATGACAATCTGTGCTGGAATAAACATATAGATGATGTTGCACTTTCCCTGGCAAAGTATACTGAGATAAATAAGAAAATTCAAGCTTTTTTAAGCACATCACTCTTGAAACGGCTATACCACACTTGCATTGAATCTAAAATAAGATATGATATCGCTGTAAGGGGAACCGTATCTCTATACGCTGTTAATAAACTTCAGATGGCACAAAATTGTTACATGTGTTCAATTTATAATTTAAACTTTATGGAATCAGTATCTGAACTCTACCGCACCAATAATATTGACAAGATTAGTGAAATTTACAAGAAACAGATTCTATTGGAGGGTTTCAAATATATTCACCTTGAGTATTAGAAAACGTGGGGATCATCCCTAAAAACCCCGTTACGACTAACGGAATGCCGCCATTGGATCCGCTACCATGGATCGTGCTGTCTACAGTATCGTTCGTAGCCATGATTAAAAAAAA
>NW_019384379.1:834373-867951 GCF_000671375.1 Centruroides sculpturatus
GCAGAAAGCCCGTTGTTCGCCTCACGTAACTGCCGAACGGAAAGTCCGTTGTTCGCAACCAGTCCGTTGCTCGAGTCACGTAACGGCCAAACAGAAAGTCCGTTGCTCGAGTCACGTAACGGCCAAACAGAAAGTCCGTTGCTCGAGTCACGTAACGGCCAAACAGAAAGTCCGTTGTTCACAGCGTCCGTTATTCGAGGCGTACATTATACGAGGCATCACTGTATATATATATGAAAATATCAACAAAGATTTACAAAAAATAAACATGAAACTAGCCCCGAAATATGAAAAATTAGAAAATAGATTAAGACTCATAAAATCTAATAAAAAAGCAGACAATAAAGAACAAGAAACAAAGAACATAGTGTATAAGATACCATGTACTTGTAATATAGTTAACTTCTATATAGGAGAAACTAAATGCAAACTAAGTATACGATTAAAGAAACACATTGCAGATCTCAGATATTATAGACTAAAACTCCGTTTTTCATGACAACTGTTTATTAAACGGCTGTAATATAGATAAAAATAATGTTCAAATTTTATACAAAGAAAAAACATGTATAATAGAAAATTTAAGGAAAGTGTTTCAATTTTAACAGCCAAAAACTGTATCAATAAAAATTTAAGTGTAAAAATAAATGAAAACTGGCTGAAAATATTATAAAACATGCAGTATGCATTAATGTCGATTGTAAATTGTCTAAAAAGTTATACTGTTGTTACCACTCATAATATCTGTAATATGCAAATCAGTACAAAACTGCAACGCAGTAAGTGACGCGGATACAGTCAAAAGACAATAACATTAAAAAAATCGCTCGTTTCTGAAATGTACATGTAATTAAGTCTATACTTCTTAGATATTGTAATAGTTGGATATTGTGAAATAAGCAAATGATTATATATATAGCAGATTTTAATGTAAAGGGAATTACTCCACTTATTGTGAGATAAGTTGCATGTGTCGATTGGGTAAAGACCTTGTATGTATAACGGATTGAATATGGATATGGTAAGAACTATATCTTGTTTTAATTCAGTTTTATTAGATATTTAGTGTAATATTTTAAATATTGTATCATTTAGTTGACTGATGAGGGGCTTTATGCCCAAAACGTGCAAATGCCACATATCAACTAAAAGGAGATGGAAATAAAGCCAAGTGTTTATTTAAAACTCAATTTTGAGTTTGAAGTCCAACAAATTTATCAAACACAGGTTTCAAAGACAACATAAAAAAGCTTTATTTTATACTTTTAATGTAGGTGAATATTTAAAATATTTAAACTTTTTATCATGTAAAAAATAAATATTTGAATTGGTGGCTTATTATGGATTTTAAAATCATAATTTATATCTAGATAATTATAATTTTTATCTTTTTACCTGGACGTAGTGGATATCCTTCTCGTCTGTTGTTAACTTGTCCTCGAACTATGTCATAGAATTCTGGGGTAAAACCATACTGTTTCCACACCTGATGATAATTATACAGAGTTTTCTGTGCTTGATCAATTTCTCCAAAGAGGGTCTTTCAAAGAAAATAACATAATAGCCTATGATCATAACATAAAACACTTCATGTTCAAGAAGGAAATTGTTATTAATGATGTAAAATTTAAAAATAAGTTTACACTTACTAAAAGACCTGGCCAAAATGATTCTAAAGACTGAAAAATAGGCATGGTCACTTGGCCACTTCCCATACTAACCCACATGTACCAGTCATCTCTCTTCATATATTTTGAAATCACCCGATAATATTCTAACAAAGTAATAAGTTATGGTTAAACATCCATAAGGTATTTAAATCAATTATAAATTTAAAAAATGGGATTGTATCAAATTCATTGTTTTGATTAAAAATAATCATTAATTAAAATATCAGTATGGATTTAAATTATATTTATAAATTACATTTACATTCTTTTTATTAATTTTAAAAATAAATATTAATTTGGATTACATGTATTTTAAATTAATTGTAAATTAAATAAGATGTTTAAATAATAATCTTAAATATATCTTAATATTAAAGAAATTAAATAAGAATCTTAATTAGAATCATTCCTTGATTTGAAGTGTACAACATTTAGTTATTTACATTACTACTTTTTCATTGTAAAATATGTAAAACTTTATACAATAAAATTCAACTTATCTGTGAGATATCTGAACATTCCAACATCTGAACTTCTTAAGACCATTCATGTGTTGTCATTGTATGTCTTGTCATCTTATGAAATTTTTATATTGAACATATCATTGTTTGAAGAAAGAATTTAATCGTAAACGTTAAAATTTATGAACTGCTAAAACAAGTATGTACTAACAATGTTTCCTATCATTTTCATGGTTTTAAATGCCTTGTGAAATTTTGGGAGAATCATGAAAATTTTGAAGTCAACAAAGACTGTAAATGAGTTATAATAGTCCAAATTCCTACATGTGAACTGATTTATCTGACTTCAATTCATGGAAGAATAATTTCATAGTTATAAAGAAACATTATAAAATGTTGATGAAAAGAGTTGCTTGTTCTTGCCTAATTTTATGGTAGTGATTAAATATTTTTTGACAAAGTACAATTTGCTAAATTATTTTTTATTATTATTTTATTTCTACAACTTATTATTTTTTTATCCAAAATCAAAGTGATGCCATATTGTATTTTTTTAGTTCATTTATTTGTTTATATTTTCATCACGTTTGTCGTTCATTTTATATTATTTTGTTGTTAGTAGCACAACATATTTAAAAAATTAAGTCTGTATTTAGATATGAAATATGAAGCTTGTTTCATACAAAAAAAACATTAGACAATTAAACTTTATTTATGTATTTTAAATCAAAACATTAAAATGCGAAAAATGTTTACTAATTAAATTTAATACGTGATTCATAATTACATTTTAAGGGATACCTTTAAACATTTTCATCAATTCAGGTTTATGAAGTAAAATTGATCCTTTGAACTGACAAATTTAAATTTATCAATTTTTACTAATTAAATTTAATATTTGATTCATAATTACATTTTAAGGGATACCTTTAAACATTTTCATCAATTCAGGTTTATGAAGTAAAATTGATCCTTTGACTAAATATTCATAATAAGAATCAACTCCTGCCCCTATTCCTGCATCTAATGCTGTCCACTTTCCTTCTTGAACATTTATATGGTTTCCAACCTATTTGTAATAATTAAATAGCTTCAATAACTTTTTATTAAATTGTAAAATTTTAATTATAATAAAAAGCTTTTATACCAAACCAACAGAAGATCTTCTATCCCATAAAGCATTTAAAGCTTTCATGGCCGTTTCTTCAAATATTGAATCTCCTGTAAGTCTACTCAGTGTACCAAATTCAACAATAAATGTTGAAATTCCTGCTGTACATGTTATAGCTGTTTCTCCTGGTGGTACTCCGTGTCGGAGATTTACAGTTCCATAAGGCATCCCTGTTGGAGTCTGAAATGCTTAAAAAACAATTATTTCAAAAACTATTTAAATTATAACAGTAAAGTATAACTTGCAGTCTTATAATAATCATCATTATAACTATAATCTATGAATATCTAATGGAATAAAATCTGAATGTAGAGTATATTCCCAACATTTATTGTAAATATAGTGCAAAACAAAGATAATTAAAAGATGTAATATTTAAATTTTGATACACTTTCTATAAAAATCTTTGACTTAAATTTAAAAATTTGAATATTTAGAAATATTTTCATCAATTGTATAAACATTTTTTTTTTTGAATGAACTGAAATTACCTGGTAGTAAACGCCGTGCTATATTTTCAGCTAAACGTAATAATGGTCCAGAACATGGCCATCCAGGTTCTAGTTCTAATCCAGTTTTAAAAGATAAGAGATGAGCTGATAAAAGACCACCTACAACTGAAAGAATTAAATCAAATTGAAATCAATGTAAACAAATAGCACAATATAATAACAATAAACAATTCAAAACATTGCATGCTTTTATATAATATGGATTCACAACTAAGTCTTGAAAAGAGAAGGAACAATCTAATGCATTTTCTACATGTAATACATAAATAAAATGAATACTTGAAAACATGCTTACTTCAACTAAGCTGCATACTCAAATTATATCTAAATCACAAGATCATCATTAATGCAGTAAACAGTTATGTAATTCTTACATATTCTTAAAAATATATAAGACTCTTTTATTCTTTTTATAATCTAAATAACAATATCAACAAAACAAACACATCATCATCCTAATATGTCACCGAAAAATAAGCACGTATAAAATTTTCAATCCAAAATCAAAAAGTGGATACAAAAATAGGTACAGTAGTACTGTACATTATATCTTTAAGAAACGAATAAAAAAATGATATTTTCTTAATACTTATAGCCATATTTACTACCTCAATTCAAACCAATACACGAGTAATTGTTTCAACTAATTTTCAACACAAGTGTTGAGTGTTGAAACCAACAATTTGACGTCATCAACAACATTCCAACTCGAGTGCAAAGTGCTTAGTTCCCATAATTCCATTCTCAGCAAAATAGATTCCATTTAAATGTCTTACCAATTACGCACAATTCATTGGAAAGTAGCAGTCAACATATCTGTTGAGTGCTGAGTGTGTTGAGTCAACATTGACAACAGTGTCACTTCAACATTGAAAAAGAAACAACTTTTAATGAACATTGAGATCAGCGCTTAGTCAGCATTGAAAATTGGAATGTCCCGGCAGTCAGATTTAAATTTCAACTTCAGTTAAAATCAACATTCACTGTGTGTCAGTTCTAGATTTAACTTTTAAATTATCAGGGATTTAATTTTCATATTACAGGTCAGAGTATGCACTGATAAAATTATTCTAAAAATAACACATACATGCAATTTTTTTGATGATTTCTGTCTTTTTAAGTATTGAAACTAGTCATAAATACTACTATATTTGATGACTACTTTGTCATCAAATATTAAATTTCCAATGTAATTTTTATGTTCCATGACCATTCTAACAAAATTCTTTTCCTCAAAACTTCACAAATTTTTTTAAATTATTAGATTCCATCATAGTAATAATCTGACTTCAAAAATCAGGCATTTATTTAGTACATAATTCACACAAAGACATATTTGGATAAGACAGATGGCTTTTAACATTGCTCCAACTTCAATATGATGATTTTGTAATCTAGCTTTAGATTGGATTGGTGAATTTGCTATTAGAAAGTAAACTATGAACATAATTATGTTGCAAAAACATATAGTATGCAGTAGTGTCTATTTGTTGCTTGGTAATGTTCAAATATTTTCCAAGAATTTAAACAAAATTTCTTCACAAATAATGTTTACAACAATTCTGAAATAAAAAATTGCTAAGATTAAATAAAATAAACATTTTTGAAATGATACATAAATAAGTACATAGTTTATCAAATGTAATATATCTGAATAAATAAATATGAAAATAATCATTAATATTAAACCCACATAATTTGTTTATTTATTTTAAAAGAACTATTATAGGAAAGAATGTACAAGACAAAATTTCAGAGTACATAACTATTTAAAAATTGATTTAAAAAAATGCAAAAAGTTGTATAATATACATTATAAGAAAGCTTGAAAACATTAAACAAGATGATTGATTAAAAATATCATATGTAAACATTACCCAATTGATATACTCAGAATTGATTTAATAATTAAAAGGATCAATTCTTTTCCTTCGAAATATAACTATGCTATATGTTTAGTCTGACTGAGATGTCTTTCTTTCTTCTATTCTGCAATAATAAGATCTCTGATGCTCAATAGTTTCTTTAAATGCACAGAATTTATTCCAAATTTGATCATTTCAACAAAATTGCCAAGCTGCTTAGAGTTTTGGTTTACTAAATTAATTGAATCATAGTTTACTTATAAAATTATTTTCCTTATACAACATCACATGAAATCATTACTATACTTCAGCATACACACAGACTTATTGAATATTATATAACATTAGTCTATACTGTACATAAATATTTACTTCTCACTGTCTTAGGAAAAGAATGTAATATTTAATCTCATTATATGTAATATTTTGCATGGAAGAAGATATAATTTTGTATTCATCAAATTTTAAACAATTACAAGTTTTATGAATTTCATGTAAGATGATAATTCACAAATAGTCTGCAGGAACTGCAGAATACAGGAATATAGCTATGGAGCTGTAGAATTGTGGCTGCTGTGAAAGAGATGGATATGATAGGAAGAATTTGAGTGTCAGTTGGATGTGTGCCATGTGATACAAGGTACATTCATTGAGAAATTGTAATGGGTTAATGCAAAACTTGGACATTTTCCAATGTTTTAATGTACATTATAATGTTCTCAGATAATAATTAACATAATTACAATAATTTAAAACAGTAGAATTCTTTTTGGAAGAACCTCTATTGTAAAAATTTTAACAACATTAAAAATAATTAAAGTTATAAGTCACCATACCTCTGATATTTGTTTCAAAAACTGATACATTGATGTTGGTATTAAAATCAGCTGTACTGATGATTTTTTCTACAACCCTGCGAAATTCACTATAATTGCCCATCACAGCTAATGTATCCAAAGCATCAATAAGGGTTAATGAAAAACTTCCCCATGTGTCCATTCCATCACAAGATAATGGCCTTAATTCATCATAAGGATAAGCATTTGTTAAATAATTGTTGTAAGCATGCTGAAACATTTGTACAACTTGTTCCCTAAAAATATTAAATTATTATTTATTATTATTACTGTTTTAAAAATAAAAATGTATATTATAGTTAAATATTTTAAAATCATTAAACAAATAAATTGATAAAATTTATTAATTAAAAATCATATATTTTAATTAATTTAAAATGCATTCTTCTAATCTAAGTTTGATTNGATTGTTCTTCGTTGGTGGAACACATTTCTTTGCAAGCTCGCTACATTTGCTGTACTTCCATATAAATAAATAATTTAAAAGATTTTTATATTATCATAATTTCTCTTACTTTTTATAGAAAAACTATAACAAATACATGTTTTGTATTTTGATTACCTCATGCTCAATCTACTTAATATTGTTTACAATTAACAAATAAATAAATCTACGGATTTATTCTTTTTACATTGTTAACAGATTACTTAGATTGCTCGATAGAATTTCTCAATTATAAATGCACTAGAAGTATTACATTGCTAGAAGTTTATGAGAGTATAACTCTATACTTAAATCAGTAATCAGCAATTTTTAGCCACGAGAGTCTTTAAAAATTTTTACGTATGACATAAATATGCTTAACATCCGAATTTAGATACTCGATTTGCCGCATCATCATTATTCGAGAATGTTTCTCATCATCTCAACGGAGCTAAGCAGTGTAAACCCTTCGAAGGCTAACTTATATAAAGGGTAGGACACATATTCGGTGCTAATTCACTCGCCAGAGGTACCAACATCGCTCCTTGCATAGCGAGGAATATCCGATGAACAAAAGTATATCTCGAAATTTTAAAATCATTAAACAAATAAATTGATAAAATTTATTAATTAAAAATCATATATTTTAATTAATTTAAAATGCATTCTTCTAATCTAAGTTTGATTTTATTTTAGATAACAACATATCAATTTTCAAATAAATCAGTCTATAGACTATTATCAAAACTGAAAAACTGGCCAACAAAACTTTTTTCTCTTTCTGCTCTGTGGGTACCAAGAGGGCCATTTTAATTATATTCATTATGGGTTTGGCCAGACCGCCAGCTGGATGGTGAGGAATGGGCCTGACATATTCAGGACAGACCAACCTCTAAAAAATTCCTGGAGTTTCTGACCCATCCAGATTCCTTCCCATGTCCCCCAGAGTGGTATGATAATACATTAACCACTTCTTCATCTGAATGTCACCTTCTAGTTTTGATCCCAGATCCTCCAGTGCTGATATCTTAATCACCTTGACCATCCAGCTATCAAAGACCAACAAAATTTATTTGCCTAGATACAAAATAAATTTATGCATTTTTAATGTTTATTTTAATCCCAAGTAAATAAATTAACATTGATGCTTAACATGCATATTTATGTTATTAATGTATTTTAACTTCAACTTACTGTACATAATTCTATTTACATTTTAAATCTTACTTCTCCAAACTCTGAAGTCCATCAATAAAGCAGAAATAGAATCTAATTATTTTTAAGAATTCAAAAAATCTTTCTAAAATAGATTTTAATTCTAAGTAGGTGGTGGAAAAGTGTATATGGTAATAAGATTCACTGAATCATTGTTGATTGGGATAGTATAGATGTCAAGTTTTTAATTATATGGCATATTTAAAATTGGAAACAAGATTACTAAAACTTCAAATAAACGTATAATAAGAGACATGTAATATGTAAGTCATTTGCTTTATTCATATGATTTATACTTTAAACAATGTTATTCAAGAAAATCCTTTCAAATATAATTAATATATATAAATTTAATTTCTATTAAAAAGAAAATTATTGAAAAAAGTCTACTTTCTAGTGTAATGTATTAAATTTTTCTAGTAATACTGTTGCATGAAAGAGAAAAATATTTTTGAAACATTTCTTTGAAATTAAACTCATACGGGCTCAATTACATTGGGCATGTTTACTAACTACTGGATAGTGTAAAAACTTGATTGCAAGTTTACAAGTTCGCTCACACACACACAGTGAGTACCAATTACACTGGGCTAGTAGATTTGTTTATTTTCTTTCAAGATTATATTGAAAAAGAATAAAATATAATATTCTTTAAACTGTATGACAATATGAAACATTGTCAAGTCTAATTTTAACTTTAAAGTCTAAAGAAAATATTTCGTAAGGACAAAAAATTGAGTCTTTACTCAGACAGATCTAAATGTAATTCTGAAAAAAACAATTTCAATTCCTTAAGCAAATAATAATATTCTTTATATTTCTTGAGGAAAATTGTCATTATGCTTTTTTTTTTTTTGTTTTCAAAATGCAAGCAAAAGCTAGAATTCTCGTGAGTTACTTCAGCCAGTAGTTGTATATCTTCTAAGTGCTAATTTACTTGCTATACATGATTATACAGAGCAAGTTTTCTAGTCAGAGAGTAAACTTGTGAACAAGTGACAACTGTAACCCAGCCTTCAACTTTACTCAGCTAAATTATCTGGCAAGTTTACTAGCCAAAATAATTACATTGACAGAATTTAACAGCAGCAAGAAAAATTCATCAGCAAGTTGCTACTAAACCTACATGACATAACTGAGTCTTAATGAACTTAAACCATTATTATTTCTCTAATTTATACAAACTACATACAGTGCATAAATATTTATTACACCTCATAATGAATTTCTTTTTCTAATGCTACAATGTTAATTTGTAAAAAAAAACATTATGGAATAATATTTAGACCATATGCACAAACACTTTTAGCAGATTCACCAAAGTGCACCCAGATCTTAACACATGAAGGCTCATTGAAATGCATTAAAATTTTCCAGCCTTAACTACAGTATATTAAAAGATTTGAATTAATGATTATTTTACATTTTTTGATCATGTGGTACAATTACACCTCTGAAAGAGACTACGGGGATCTTATTAGAGCAGTAGACCATACCCACAGGAGCAAAAAAGTAAGGAACCATATCTCTACATGTTATCCTTCACAAGATATAGCTCCCCCAAAATCACATTGCATGCAATCGTGAGTCTCATCGCTCTGCCAAGACTGCATTTAACTATTTAACTATACCAGCTTCGAATAATCCACTCAACTGTTTGTGGAGTACTTGATGTTTTAGGAGGGCACGTGGGCTTGACCCACACAGATGTCAAGACGATCACTATCACTCGCACCAAAGCGCACAACCACACGTGGAGTGTCGGTCATGGCGACAACTCCATGTGTCGTCAGCAAGCCTCGACTCTCACGGAACATGGAGAATATGAAAACTGACTTTGGAGGCAAAGATCCCAAGAAGGAACGCATATACAGGTATGGTTCCTTTGACTTTTTTGTTCCTATGAGTATGCTCTACAGCTCTGTTAAGGTCCCAAACATATCATTATGAGCTTGAATTGAGCCTATAATTTATCCATAATATTTATGTTATAATATTTACAGTAGAAGTTACCTTTAGATAAATCGTACATATAACCACATATACACGAATTAACTAAACGTTACTTCCATTAACATTTCAGTAAACATCCATTTTCGACGCATGATTTTTATAATATATCACTTTTATATGATGAATAACGATACCTATAAGATTTTATATCGTCTTCTGTAATTTTTCTACATTCGTACACGTTAAATAATTCGTAATTAACAGCAAACATAAACCAAATTATTATGCCACCTCGCACCTTCTCCATGTTTATTCGATCACAACAACAGATGACGTAGTCTTAAACTTGTTATCCGAGATTAAATTTTAATAAATGTTTTCGTCTCATTTTCTGTATATTTCGAGTACGAATATAAGTAAATTGATAAATTCACGAAAGTTTCTTTCCCCGTCCGAACACAATTTTCATATTTGTGACAAATAAAATGCAGATGGCAGCTCGATCTTCGGCATCGAACGCTATATTTTGGGATTTAATGCGTTCGTAATTTCATTAATTTCGAAATTAATTAATTGAAATTTGGAAATTAAAAGTGTGTACTGGATTGTACACATACACACAACATCCATACATACAGGAAAAACCCCCGAATTTTTTTTGCATTTCTCGACATTTCAAGGTCTCTTGAGCCCAAAAATGTGGGTCATTTTTTGACCGATCGCCATACTTTCCCTGTGTTATAAACAGAGCCGGCCCTACCATAGAGCGAACGGAGCAGCCGCTCCAAGCGCTAAGTCCTAGGGGCGCCTCAGTGGTAAAGAAAATTAAAGGGTATAAATTAGGGGCAACCAAGGGGGACGCCATAATAGAATCTCGCTCCATCCTAAAACTTGCCTCGGGCCGGCACTGGTTATAAACTTATAATAGCTGAGAAAGTAAAAATTATTAATATAGCTTTTTTAATCGGACAAATTAGTCCATTTCTTAATTTGATTTGAACACACTATTATGACAAATCTAAATCTGTGAACCTAGCATGGGCGTAGCGAGGGGGGAGCCTGGGTGGGCACGGCCCCTCCCAGGGAACCTGGTGCCCTCCCCAGGAAATCACAGCCGAAAAAGTGTTGAGTCGATTTGTAAAAACCTAAAGCTAAAATAAAAGTTTTGAATACTAAAAAAAGGTGAACGGCTTGCTCGGTGCCCAATAATGAACAATAATTTGAAATAATTCAATTTTGTGTCAGGTTGGCCTCCACTAGGCCCCCCATAACAAAACTCTGGCTACGCCCATGGAACCTAGTGTGTAATTTTCATTGCCCCATCCTTTACAATCTGCACAATGGTCCATATGATGGTTGATGCACCACTTGAGCGTTCGTTGATTTTATAAAATAACCGAAGTTTTATATCTCACCATGAAAATTTATTTACAATCACGTACAAGATTTTGTTTTACACTTATTGAGTAAAGCTCGATCGGTCACAAGCATGCGTCGGTACAGAACATTCACTTGTCGTCAGGAGTGTAACCGAGAGAGAGAAAAAGAATATGTCAGACGGACTGCACATGTTTTAATAGCTCCATCTGGATTTTCAGATGCAGCGCTAGATTACAATTATTCGGTCGCCACAGTCCACTTTTTGAAATGACTATTGAAGAAGAGTTCAATGTACACAAATCACTATCCTCTTCATCTTACTCTTCACCACAAGATTCTGCTTTATTTTCTTCTCTTTCGAATGTTATTCTTTGAAGCAACGAAGGCTTGTAAAATTAAACATTCATTATTTAATTTTACAAGTTTTTGTTGCTCTTAATATAACATCGGGAAGTGTGTTATCTCGATCAGTTTTTCTTTTTGATGTGAGGAATTATTTGTAGGTTCACAACCTACAAATAAACGAACTTCATGAAAAACAGTAACTCTTGCATGAGATTAAATAAAATATGATAAAAGATGGAGGTAACCAAAAGTTTCCGGGAAAGTTAAGCAACTCGTTGCTGGATTTTTTTATAACCCAGTTTTTTCAGTATTAATTCTGGTTAAACAATATTTTATAAGCATATAATAACGTTGTTAAATTCTTTTACTGTATTTTCCATTTTTGTCTGCTTATTATAATTCTAAATTCTTTACTTGAAATGTATATGAGTCAACCAACCTCGAGGTGGGGTAGACAGACTGTCACACTGACGACTGTTGTAAAATAATAAAGATAAAATATTTACGCTCTGTATAGAGAAGCAAAAATTTTACACAAGCTAAGCAAAGATATGAAACTTAATTGTAATGTAAAAATATTTTGAAAATCTTTCATAGATAGTAATTAAAAAATTCGAAAGTAAAAACTGTGTAGTCAGTCCTAGTCTCCCCTATACGTTTATTACAAGTTTTATTGAATTTAATACAAAAGTTTGAAACAAAAATAAAACATCAATCTGCTTAAGGGAGTTCGTTTTCAGGAAGATATTCCTGGATATTAGATACATGACGAAAACCCGGAAACCTCCAGTCTGTTCGTTGGGCGCGAAATCCGGACCAATTACACTGTTGGGTGATTTTATCCACTCGGCCATTAGTAGGCACTAAGATTAGGAATTAAAGCTTAAAAGTTTTTCAAAGGCAAGCTTACATTTGGCTCACATAATGCTGTAAACGATTTTAGGAAATTCGTCGACTTCGCTTGCACCAATTTATGTTTTTATTGCAAAGTTAATTACAAAAAAAAAAAAACAAAGTGTAGACAGATTTTGCCTGGAGAAGTAAAATTCTGCAGTATTTTCCAATTTATATATAAATTTCAGTTCTCTCTCACTTTCTCATTCCTTAACTTCGTGTATAAGTGACGTTTGTTGATTTATTTTACGCTTTGCTATAAAGTTTTGGTGCTGACCCATGCTTTTAAATGATCAAAACAAATAAAACATAATCAAAGTTCTGCGCAGAACTTTAATTATGTTTTGCTTATTTGCAAACACAGTATGAAAATGTAGTACAATAAATATTTTATAAATGGTAGATTGAATTTTATAGTTTATAGTCTTGTTTAAAATGATTACAGCCATTATATTGCAATAACCTAAACTAAAATGTATTGAACTAAACATTTATTAGCCATGGTATTACAGTAGAATTACGTGAACGATTTTTTCATTCACAGAAAACAATTCTTTTTATTCTTTCAATTAACTTAGATGACAAATCTTATTAAATTTATGCGTTGTTTTCCTGAGATTTTTATGAATTCCATTCATAAAAATCTTTCAGTATTGATCTCCAAATCTCGTAAAAGATTAACTTACATAAAATCATAACATTTTAATTACATCTTCATTAAAAGTAATCTCAGGAATTCTGTCAAATATTGTAGGCTACTGAAGGATCTATGAACATTAACTTTTATAAATTCGTATTTAACGTATTAAAATTCCATTAGCCTATTATGTTTCCTGTTTAAATAAACTAACACGTTTGCAATAAATAACTGTAATTTGTTCAGCATTGCGAGGATATAGGCTAATGCTGTTTTCTAATTAAATTACAGTATCATGCACGACCATACTCCATTGCTCATCTTAAGACAAAGTATTGCTAAATATAGGCTATCAAAGATGCAATGCAAATCATCTCTATGAATTATAAATAGTGCATATATTGCATACAGTTATGAATACAGAGCATTTATCACTTCATCAACGTAAAAAATTGTTACTTTTATGTATATTAAAACTAGTTTCCAAGGGTCACTATTAAATTAGTTTAATGCTCATGATTAAATCTATAGAACATATTTAATCATATTTAAGTTAACAAAAACTGGTAGATAAAAATAGATAATAATCAATATTTACTTACATAAAGATAAGTAATGTATTAAATTGTCAATTCTGTTGATGTAAAATATTGCGGTTCTCAGCCAGTTTGTAATTCTTATAGAGGTGCCAGAAAATTTCAAGAAATAATAAAAAACTGCTAATTGTTTCTTTACTTTTTAATGTTATTTGTATATTTTTTATACAGAAAAATGCAGGTCTTTGACTTTCATTTTTCGTTTGTACAGTACATATAAAAGCATCTTCAATGCGACAAGATGGCATCCCAAAATTATCAGCTCAAAAAGATTGAAAATTTAGTGAAACCGTGATTATTTTGTAACCGATAATGTAATTAATTCATTTTCTTTAATGTAAATTGTGTTTAATTCTTTTCTATGATCATAAAAACCACAAGAACATTTTATTTTTATTATACAGGTAATATTTGATTGTTCTTCGTTGGTGGAACACATTTCTTTGCAAGCTCGCTACATTTGCTGTACTTCCATATAAATAAATAATTTAAAAGATTTTTATATTATCATAATTTCTCTTACTTTTTATAGAAAAACTATAACAAATACATGTTTTGTATTTTTATTACCTCATGCTCAATCTACTTAATATTGTTTACAATTAACAAATAAATAAATCTACGGATTTATTCTTTTTACATTGTTAACAGATTACTTAGATTGCTCGATAGAATTTCTCAATTATAAATGCACTAGAAGTATTACATTGCTAGAAGTTTATGAGAGTATAACTCTATACTTAAATCAGTAATCAGCAATTTTTAGCCACGAGAGTCTTTAAAAATTTTTACGTATGACATAAATATGCTTAACATCCGAATTTAGATACTCGATTTGCCGCATCATCATCATTCGAGAATGTTTCTCATCATCTCAACGGAGCTAAGCAGTGTAAACCCTTCGAAGGCTAACTTATATAAAGGGTAGGACACATTCGGTGCTAATTCACTCGCCAGAGGTACCAACATCGCTCCTTGCATAGCGAGGAATATCCGATGAACAAAAGTATATCTCGAAAAAAGTATATATATAAATGAAGAAATAAGAAACGTCCCAAATGGCGGGAACAGTAACAGAAGGTACAGAAGAAACGGAAGTGGCCACACCGATGACTAATGACGTGGCTGTGGTGGCTACAGACGGCATGGATTTTCTTTTTCGTCAGAAAGTAGCTAGCCAGTACCGAGTAAGGTTAGTAAATAGCATCGCGAGATATTTTTAGTTGTCAGCTCTGTCGCCTCACATACCCCCTCCTGACACGGTGACAGACTTCTCTATTTAATCACTTTAAAATTATTTATCGGTTCTATAATATATATTAATTAAACATATTTAACCATGGTCAGTCATATAATATATTTATTTATTAAATTTCTCTTATGTATATTTGGCTATAAAAATAAATTATAGGTAATTTAATACGCGAGAACAATTCTTACGCAAACAATGACTTTGATTTTAGTTTTTAAACGGAATAAATTCATTAATCAATAACTTAAATGAAAGATCTGAGTGTGTAGTGTATTTATAAACATAGAGAGCTTTCAGAACTTGTCATCATAATCTTAAGCATCAAGAATACTTCTAACAAATGATACTTCACTGTTTAATCATTTTGAATCTCGGACTTTACGTTTCTATAAGTATAAATGATATAATTTCTCAGCATATATACATACTTTTATTATAACAAAAACCAAGCAAATAACCAGTTTCTTGTTATAAAATATTTTAGAATTTATCATAACAAATAACTCTTAATAAGAAAATATAATTTTAAATGTGATAAATCTTAAAATTTGTAAGGTTTTTTTTGGATAATAAATCCAATCTAGCGTACATACAAGCCTATGTAAGTGTACTGTACAACGTTATGTAATTAGTAGTACCTTGCAGATTCTTTACTTTCTTTTTTTTTAAAATTAATATCAAATTCTATACTGTTTATTACATTTAAATAAGAAATAAGCTAGTAAAGTTTTAAAGAATAATACGTAGGGCATTTTTATTATAAAAATAACCTTTTTTTTTACATCTTAATCAACTATAAAAATATAGGAATTAAAAGATGTAGGCAGGCAATTCTTACTGTAAAGAGATTTTAGTTTTAAACGAGTTAAACATATTCATAAACATGTAGAATATTAGTGACAATACAATATAATGATATCTTTACAGTGGCCTTTATAAATCACGTCTGAAGTTCTGCATCTTTCTTCACTTCGTCCTCTTTTTAGCCATGTGTACCAAAGTAACGGAAGACATTCTGGATCGTTTAGACATCTTCATCTTGGAGTTAGAAGAGCTTTACATACCTAAACCATTAATATGGGAATGGATATGGTTATCGAGCTTCGTCTTCATCTTTTCAGGTTTAAAAGGGATCAAGCGCAACAAAGTCACTTCCGTAACAACATACGCCATTGGCATATTTCTGTTCGGTGTATGTCCGGTTATCGGTGCCGGTATATATTATTTTAAAGAAATGTGGCATTATGTTCAAACTAGGGATAGCACGGATATCGAAAAATGGCAAGGTTATCCCATAGCTCTCTTATGGTATGTCTTTCTTACTTTATGTTTCCAGGTACATATTTTCTCTTTATATTTCGCTGTTAGGCTCATAAGAACATGGAAACTGAAAGCTAAAAAAAGTAATTAATCTTACGTGTACAGTTGTACTACTTAATATTTAAAATAAAAAAAAAATAATCTGTTTTATTTGGATCCTACAAGTGCCTTGTAGACGTGATAATGTCTAAGGGTTGTTAGCCATATTTAATTTTTTTTTAAATGTATATATTGTTAACCTGTGGAAGCATAAATTTTAAGAATTTTTCACGTGTTCAGAATGTTCGGAGATGGGTGCTTGTTCAGGCCTGTATTACATATTTAAAGTATTTGTGTATCTTTCTTGTCTGGAATGTTGGAAGTGTAAAGAAACTGAACATGTCTAATATCCTAAAGCTGGTGGAAATTTTTCAAAAAAATATTGTCAGCCTGATGATGTTATTGTGTAGAATTTTACTGTAAGTTTTTATCAGATTAAATTTTTAAAATGTCTGCCTTGTGATATCTCTTGTGTATTTTTATACAAAATGAGTCAGCATTGATTTCTTCTATAAAAATATAACACAAACTTATCTCCACTTGAGAAGCTTTCCTACTCTGATAGCACATTTTGTAGACGGAGAAATTCAAAATTTTATTTAAAAAAATCTTTAAAAAATATTTTAATTTATTAAAAAAATACAGCAAAAATTTTAGTATATAATGTATAAAATTGAGTATCATTAAAAATTGATTTTTTATTCAATTATTTTAATTATTATTTTAATATTTTAAAGACTCGTTATCAAGGATCCATGCTATGATCCCATTCCAAATCAATTCTTTCTACTTTTGGCACTATGAGACTGTATTTACTTTGTCTGGTTGCTCTCCATCTTAGATTTACTTTCTTAACACAGTAAATTACAAGAGATATGAAAGATGAGACCCCTATTAAGATAGATGCTATGAATATGAGAAGAATAGGAAAACTATCAGTAAAATAATATTTTTGACAAACAAAATCATCCGCTTTTAATTTAGATACTGGAATATTTTCGTAGTATGAAGGTGAAGCGCATCTGTAATGTAAAAAATATGATTATTTTATATTTATAATTAATTTTTCTATAAAATCATTTAACTAACTTATATAAATTTAAATTTAAATAATTATCATCCTTGTTATAAAAAAATTACTCCCTGATCTTTTTTATTCTTCACATTGCTCATAAAATCTGTTACTTAATTGATCATAAAAAACAATTTATTAAGGAATTTAATAAATAATTTTCAACTTATCCAATATTATACTGTAAAAATAATATAAAAATACGAGAAAATTAAATAAAAATTCGCTAGAATTACTAATAAAGATGATATTTAGACAGCGATATACACATAAAATTTGATAAGCTTACTTGATGTTTTCTTGAAAGTTCTGTTGCTGGTGATAATCGGCCATCCATCGCAAATTACAATCGCACCTCCACGGATTTTCACGCAAATCTAGATAAGGTATGTCGTTCCAGGATAAGAGATCATGAGGAAGATACTCCAGCGCATTATCTCTCAAATGTAATTGCTGCAAACGAAGGGCGAATGCCGAACCATTCTTTCGAAATGCATCGCTATCGATATACATCAATTCGGGATTGTAGCTACATTGCAACGTGTGTAAATTCACCAAATCTCCAAATGAAAACTCTCTAATGGTTATTAATCCACGTTGCCTGTTCATGAATAAGGTTGCTAAGTTTCGCAATCCTCTAAAATCATTCGGTTTGACTTCTACGATTAAATTTTCCGATATATCGAGCATTTGCAATTGTTCAGCATTCTGGAGAGCTCTGGATGGCACTTCATGGAAGAAGTTGCTAGCTAAGGATAAAGTCTTCAGGTTAGGAGTATACTTGAAGAGATTGCTAGGTAAAATGGTTAAACCGGTGCTTTCTAATTCCAACTTTTCCAGCATTGGTAAATGTTCGAAAGATATGTCATCTAGATTCATTAGTGGATTGAATTTCAATTTCAATTCTCTCAATTCAGAAGTATCTTCGAATATATCAGAAAGAAAGGTTTGCAATTTGTTAAAACTTAAGTCCAGCATTCTTAAATTATGAAGACCTTGTAACATATTAACTGGAATACTTTGTAATTCGTTGTGTGATAAATAAAGATGGGTGAGTTTTTCGAAACCCAAAAATGCAGTACTTGATATATAATTCAGGCGATTAAATGATAAATCTAAGAAACTTACTCCCGCTCCATTGTAGAAAGTGTTTACGTTGATGATAGCGATACGATTACCTTGAAAGTTAATTGATTCTACATTTACTGGAAAAAGAAGGTTATTCGGAAGTTTTTCTAAGTTTAATTGTATACAATCTACAAATTTTCCTTCGCTGTTGTGAGGACATACACATTTAAACTCTTCGCTACAAAGACGTTCGTATCCTCTATCTTCTAAATTGTAATAGGGATTTCTACTCACAGATTTATAACTCCAAACTGTGCAAAATGGCAGAAGCAGAAACGAGATCACAAACTTCATTTTTATCTGAAAAACAACATTTAAATTCGAAAATTGAGAGCAATCTAACAATTTAAAACGATAAGAAAATGACGATAAAATTCATTACGGTATCTAAATGCAAGCTGTTGTATATTTGCCTTTTCAAATATCAAATTTTAAGCACGAAAATTTATTTAAATGAACTATAATTTACGTTTTGAGATCTTTACAGATATTTTGATAAATACGAAAATGAAAGTAAATTTAAAATATGAATTTCGCAACAATTAAATGTTGGACTTTATTATACAGTAAAATTTACACTTTGAAATCTCATAAAGACCTATATAAATTACTCACCAATAATTCCGACAATGGTGGAACTGCTGTTGAAAAGCACTAGAAAAAGGACGATTTTCTATTGTCGATATCTATTATTCTCTCTAAATCTGTGCAAAGGTAAAATGACGCACCTACAATGTAGCAACATGTCTTATCAGCTCTTTACTAAGCACAGAATAAAGTTCACCCAACGATAATGTCGATCATGGAATATTTTCTTATCGGTTCCTTTTTAATAAAATAACATTTATTTATATTTTTGCCTGTGTTTCTGATCTATTTCAGCTTCTATTTTCGTATGCGAAACAATTTTTTGTTAGTATAAGTACTGTACTTTAAATGATTAGGAACAGCGTGCATGTTCATAATTACACAATGCATTGCATATTAATATGTTAGGAGCTTGTATTATTTATTTAATGCTCTAATTTTATATATACAAAATATCTTTATACTTGATTATAATGAAACACATTATAAAGGTTAAACTGTAAAAGGTTTATTCCAAAATACTTGTAGGAAATTTAAAACAAGATCTTTTCTTATAAAGGATTGAAGAACTGTAAATGTAGAATTCTTATATCGAATATTTAAAGTTGAATAGGTGATTCCTGTCAACAATGGCCTCATAATGCGATGATTTATGCATTTATGCATTGATCCAAGATGATTTAGATCGCTATTCCGGTCCGTATGATCCGAAATAATGATCTAAATCATCCTGCATAAATATATTTGTTATGATTAAATAGGAAGTTTCTGAAAAGTTCATTTTGTTGACTCAAAATCTCTATACTTTAATTATTATTTTAAAAATTTCTATACAATTTATCTCACATATTTACCGAATATATGAATAACATTTCTTATCTAAGAAAATTTTACGCAGTTACTAGGCCTATAGTAGGAGAGATAATAGAGAATGAATAAACTTCACTGCAATACTAGAGACAAGTTGTAGTTTTTTTCGGATTAGAAATATATTCAGGCTTTCTTTTTCTAACATTATTATACAAAAAAATAACATAAAAATTCATTCATGCGTATGATAACATTATCAATTATTATAATTCGATACGTTTAATTGAACTTTACTTTCTATCTGCTTTTTTTAAGTCATTAATTTGTGTTACGTTTATCTACAGATTATCGAACTGCATTAATTTTCTCGTTAGTTTACGATATAACTGTGTACTTCCTGAAATGCTAATCTCGCTAATTAAAAGCCATTCAACAGTTACAAATATAGTTCAATTAACCTAGTGTAGCATCGGTCTATTAAACAAGTTATCCTCATTCTATCTGCTTGTTATAAGAAATCCAGTAAGAAAATCTCGAAACTAATACAGAATTTAGTCAAACAGATAAGAACGGATTGTTAAAGATGAAAAGAAATACAGTATATAAATATATGTTGACGGCCTTTTAAAAAACGTTATCCAAATTCCTAGTTTGAACTCGAAAGGAAGGTCGACCCAGTTGATTGCCTTGCTCCTATTGAAATCAAGGTTAGTCACTCGATGAGGAATTTTTTTTGGCATTTTTGAGAGACTTCCAATCTATGTCCATGTGCAAGATATCGACATTTTTAGCGCTTATTATATTAGTCCGTGGGCAGGAATGGGTTCGGCAATTAATTTTGGATCCTTATAATAAATATCATGTAGGATGGTGGATTACTAATGATATTATTGGATTTCAAGTGGAAGTGGCTACAAGAGGGTGGATCGGCTTTGGCATCTCTAGAAATGGACAGATGGCCGATAGCGATGTGGTAATTGGATGGGTGAATGACGGAAATGCTATTTTACAGGTATTTTAAATTTATTTCAATGAAGAAAATTTATTTCTTCGTTAAGCGTCTTTTATGTAACTAAAAATTTCATTTTAAATCCTTGTGAATATATTACAAAGATTATTCATATAATCATTTTTTTACTATTTATATATTTTCATTATTAAAAATATTTTTTACAGTTAAATGTTATTTAAGATCGATTTAAATATTTTGCAGATGTAGAAATTACAGATATAATTAAAAAAAAAATAATCATCAATTAAAATTGCTCATCATTAAGAGGTAGAAAAAAATACAATCAAATATTTTAATTAGGATTACATTTTTTAAATGAAATCTATATAAGTTAAGTAATTTAACACACACACACACGAGTACATACATACATACATACGTATGTGTATATACATGACTTCTTAGAAGTAGACAGAAGCCTGGGCCACAAGGTCTAATTTACACATAAACTAAATAAGTTACAGCTTAAGGTCTAAGAATACAAGACAAGATTATGAACATACGAACAACTCATATCTTTTAAATTTATCATAATTTGATGGAAAAGGAAAGGCCTCTTACAATTTATAACTGAGATCCACAACTTTAAATTTGTCCTTGTAAGACATTTAACTTCCTGAATATACAGAGGGCCTGAAAAAGCATTAAAAACTTTAATTCAATTTTTTTAAAGTGTAAAATTTAACATGTGAATTTCTTTTCTTACTAAATAAAAAATGCAATGGAATAAATAATTTTGTGAGGCCAATGCCAAATGGACCTGTAGGCTTCTCCTTAATACAGTCTGTACACATACATACTGTATGTATATGCACATAAACATACATACTGTATATGCATATATAACTTATCTATATACATCTTACATATTACACATAATGCATTTAATGCATTTAAATAATGAATTAAATTAGAAAATTAATACTTATATATAAAAATTATAATTGAAATATTTCTATTTTTATTTCTTAATGACAATAAATATTAAAAAAAAACTTTTAAAAGTATAAAAAAAACTTATTTATGTGATAAAACATTATAATAAATACAATAAAAGATATTAATATGAATTTCTATTATATATAATATTATCAATATTAACAGAATTTAAATATTTCAGGATAGACACATTAACAAAGGAAGGAAAGTTTTAGTGGATAGTCAACAGGACTGGATATTAGATTTTGGTGAAGAAAATGAAACACATACAAAATTAAGATTCCACAGAAGATTAATGACCTGTGATAATGATGATCTGCCCATTGATGTGAGAAATTAAAATAGTTTTTGCTTTTTTTTTTTTCATTATCATTTTAAAAACAATAAAAATCAGAGCATGAGTTCAATAATCAGTGTTGATTACATTAATTACTTTAGTTTTTGTTTTATAAAATTCTTTGATTAACAGTTGGCATTATTTTTCTATTTAAAGGATAGCATGACTCATCTGATATATGCCTATCATCGTGAAGATCCAGCTTTTGACAGGATACCTGTCAGACATTATCCACATCACAGAGGGTCAAAGAAAACTATTCTCTTACAAGGAAATCAGATTAATTTAATAAGAAAAAATTATAGTATCTGGGAAATACTTGCACCTAATGTAAGATAAAAATCATAATTTATATAATATTTACTAAATAAATCATTATGCTGTAATTTAATTTTGATTTTATACAGAATACTATACCTAAAAATAAGGATACAACTTATCTGTGTACTTTATTCAGAGTTCCCTATGTTGGAAGAAAACGTCATGTCTTTGAAGTAATTTTGATTTTCATATCTAATTATTCATAAGAAACATTTTAAAACATTTTTACTTTTTTCTAGATAGAACCCATAATACAGAAAGGTAATGAACAATTTGTCAATCATATTGTTCTATATAAGTGCTTAAAAATCAGACCCAAAACTGTTCGTCCATATTTAAACAACAAAAGCTACAATTGTTATTATCCGGATATGCCAGATATATTTTCAAATTGCCAAACTGTACTTTTTTCGTGGGCTTTAGGTGGTGAAGTAAGTATATTTATGCCATAATAAAATTGTTTCTTCTCAATCTGATGTGCATGTAATAATGATTGTGTTTTGCATTAGTCATTTATTCTTCCTAAACATGTTGGTTTACCATTTGGTGGAAAAGATGGAATATTTTTCCTATTAGAAATTCATTATGATAATCCCAATTTTATGTCAGGTAAGAATTTAAACAATCAAGATTTTTATAAAATTTATATAAAGCAGTAATAAAAACATTTATTTAGGAATTGTTGATCATTCTGGTCTTAGACTCTATTATACTACACATTTAAGGAAATTTGATGGAATGACTTTAGTGGTTGGAGCTGTTTATGAACCTTGTGTTATTATTCCACCAAATGATAATAATTTTATTGTGGCAGGACATGGTGATCCAAAATGTCTTTCTCCAGTAAGTCACAGTAATTAAAATTATATTTTACAGAAAAATTGTTAATAATTTAAATAAAAAATTAATTTTTTTTATTTATATACAATAAAATAAAACTAACATTATTATTATTAAAAGAAAATTATGACTATTATACTGTACTGTATTTATTTGTTAAATGGAATATTAAGAGATTGAAACAAAGGTAATTCATTTAGTTATAAAATGATCCTGTTATTATATTTCCTAAATTTATTGTGTAAGTAATTAAAAAAAATCAGAAATATACAGTGATCAAAGATTAATATGTATTTCTACTAAATATTACACAATGTAAATGAATAGTGACTTCTCCTAATTCTCTATATTTACAGTTAAAACAAAAAATTGATAGCTCAATATCAAGGGTTATCATCTTTCTAGTTCAAGATGGCATTAATTTCTTTTATTTTATTTCAATATTTTCATTATATTTATTTTTTTATATTTTCCTTTTTTTCTTTCTTTGTTTCATTCTAATGTTTTCCTTATATTTCTTTATAACTGTTGTTATTTTGTTATTATTTTAACTTAAAATTTTCTTTACACTAGCAAAAATTTTATATTTCAACCATCATAAAATATTTGAAAGTTTTATTATTCATTTGAAATATGATTTAGACTAAATACAATTTTATATTGTTCAAAATAACTGAATTGTTTCAGAATTTTGTACATTGAATCATGGATAATAAAGAGTATTCTTTATTTATTTACACAAAAAATACTCAACTGATCTAATACTGCAGTTTATGAGATCTAAATCACTTAATAATTTTTCAACTTTCTAAAGACAAAGATTTTGTAAAAAAAAATTTAGTAGTGTCTCAATTTATATAAATTTTATTACTCATTTGTAAGACCATTACTATGTATTATTAACATGCTATTGTTCTTCAATCAAATAAACTTCTTAAAGTTTTGGAAAACTATTAGTCATATTTTTATAAGGGATAACTTTAATTATAAGTTGAAATTAAACTTAAGATATAGACAAACACAAAAGAATATATTACCTTTTTCTTAAAGTTAGGTTGATATATATTGGATATATTATATTAATTAAAGTACTTAATTAAACAAAAAACATCACACAAGATCAGCTTATTTAAGTAGGTATTAAATATTTAAAATATTCAAAAATATACTGAGGAATTTTACAAATTTTATCTGTAGAAAAAAGTTCAAAGTCATAATTAGAAAAATGCCATTTCATTTACTCTACATGTGATTTTATATAAATTTTTCAAGATAATATTTAAAATTTTATTTTAGAATAATTATAATTACTTTTTTTTATTACATTTCATTTGGAAAATTTCAATAATCAATTCATTCCATAATTCAATATAAATTATAATTAATTTATGCTTAATTTCTATAATTTACTGTTTTAAGAAATCAGCAATGTCATTTTTTTTTGTTAATTATATTCATTATAGAGTATAATGCAAGATATAAATAATAATGTAACATGATTTTTTTTAAAATAATATAGCCATAAAATCTACATTAATATAACTCTAAAAATAATAATTTTGGATTATTTTCATCAGGTATGGGTAACCTGTGATCTCCATGTTGTGAACAGTATTCTGTGACTTTTTCTATGACCACATACTATTAAGATTCTTAAGTGTATTTACGTTGTAAGTAATTTACAATAAGTTTGTGTGTCCAGTGAGCAGAAATCATAAGGTTTTAAACAATAAATATGAAGATTAGTTATTTATAGTGTTTGTGTTTCCTTTAAAGATGTGGAATTGGCATAAAATTTGATGTTTTTAATAATTCAGTCTCACATGAAAGCAGTGTCATATGGCCTTTTACTACAGAATGATTGCCCATACCTGGTTGTAATTAATATATACTATATATATATGTATATTTATTGACAGGATACCTGTCAGACATTATCCACATCACAGAGGGTCAAAGAAAACTATTCTCTTACAAGGAAATCAGATTAATTTAATAAGAAAAAATTATAGTATCTGGGAAATACTTGCACCTAATGTAAGATAAAAATCATAATTTATATAATATTTACTAAATAAATCATTATGCTGTAATTTAATTTTGATTTTATACAGAATACTATACCTAAAAATAAGGATACAACTTATCTGTGTACTTTATTCAGAGTTCCCTATGTTGGAAGAAAACGTCATGTCTTTGAAGTAATTTTGATTTTCATATCTAATTATTCATAAGAAACATTTTAAAACATTTTTACTTTTTTCTAGATAGAACCCATAATACAGAAAGGTAATGAACAATTTGTCAATCATATTGTTCTATATAAGTGCTTAAAAATCAGACCCAAAACTGTTCGTCCATATTTAAACAACAAAAGCTACAATTGTTATTATCCGGATATGCCAGATATATTTTCAAATTGCCAAACTGTACTTTTTTCGTGGGCTTTAGGTGGTGAAGTAAGTATATTTATGCCATAATAAAATTGTTTCTTCTCAATCTGATGTGCATGTAATAATGATTGTGTTTTGCATTAGTCATTTATTCTTCCTAAACATGTTGGTTTACCATTTGGTGGAAAAGATGGAATATTTTTCCTATTAGAAATTCATTATGATAATCCCAATTTTATGTCAGGTAAGAATTTAAACAATCAAGATTTTTATAAAATTTATATAAAGCAGTAATAAAAACATTTATTTAGGAATTGTTGATCATTCTGGTCTTAGACTCTATTATACTACACATTTAAGGAAATTTGATGGAATGACTTTAGTGGTTGGAGCTGTTTATGAACCTTGTGTTATTATTCCACCAAATGATAATAATTTTATTGTGGCAGGACATGGTGATCCAAAATGTCTTTCTCCAGTAAGTCACAGTAATTAAAATTATATTTTACAGAAAAATTGTTAATAATTTAAATAAAAAATTAATTTTTTTTATTTATATACAATAAAATAAAACTAACATTATTATTATTAAAAGAAAATTATGACTATTATACTGTACTGTATTTATTTGTTAAATGGAATATTAAGAGATTGAAACAAAGGTAATTTATTTAGTTATAAAATGATCCTGTTATTATATTTCCTAAATTTATTGTGTAAGTAATTAAAAAAAATCAGAAATATACAGTGATCAAAGATTAATATGTATTTCTACTAAATATTACACAATGTAAATGAATAGTGACTTCTCCTAATTCTCTATATTTACAGTTAAAACAAAAAATTGATAGCTCAATATCAAGGGTTATCATCTTTCTAGTTCAAGATGGCATTAATTTCTTTTATTTTATTTCAATATTTTCATTATATTTATTTTTTTATATTTTCCTTTTTTTCTTTCTTTGTTTCATTCTAATGTTTTCCTTATATTTCTTTATAACTGTTGTTATTTTGTTATTATTTTAACTTAAAATTTTCTTTACACTAGCAAAAATTTTATATTTCAACCATCATAAAATATTTGAAAGTTTTATTATTCATTTGAAATATGATTTAGACTAAATACAATTTTATATTGTTCAAAATAACTGAATTGTTTCAGAATTTTGTACATTGAATCATGGATAATAAAGAGTATTCTTTATTTATTTACACAAAAAATACTCAACTGATCTAATACTGCAGTTTATGAGATCTAAATCACTTAATAATTTTTCAACTTTCTAAAGACAAAGATTTTGTAAAAAAAAATTTAGTAGTGTCTCAATTTATATAAATTTTATTACTCATTTGTAAGACCATTACTATGTATTATTAACATGCTATTGTTCTTCAATCAAATAAACTTCTTAAAGTTTTGGAAAACTATTAGTCATATTTTTATAAGGGATAACTTTAATTATAAGTTGAAATTAAACTTAAGATATAGACAAACACAAAAGAATATATTACCTTTTTCTTAAAGTTAGGTTGATATATATTGGATATATTATATTAATTAAAGTACTTAATTAAACAAAAAACATCACACAAGATCAGCTTATTTAAGTAGGTATTAAATATTTAAAATATTCAAAAATATACTGAGGAATTTTACAAATTTTATCTGTAGAAAAAAGTTCAAAGTCATAATTAGAAAAATGCCATTTCATTTACTCTACATGTGATTTTATATAAATTTTTCAAGATAATATTTAAAATTTTATTTTAGAATAATTATAATTACTTTTTTTTATTACATTTCATTTGGAAAATTTCAATAATCAATTCATTCCATAATTCAATATAAATTATAATTAATTTATGCTTAATTTCTATAATTTACTGTTTTAAGAAATCAGCAATGTCATTTTTTTTTGTTAATTATATTCATTATAGAGTATAATGCAAGATATAAATAATAATGTAACATGATTTTTTTTAAAATAATATAGCCATAAAATCTACATTAATATAACTCTAAAAATAATAATTTTGGATTATTTTCATCAGGTATGGGTAACCTGTGATCTCCATGTTGTGAACAGTATTCTGTGACTTTTTCTATGACCACATACTATTAAGATTCTTAAGTGTATTTACGTTGTAAGTAATTTACAATAAGTTTGTGTGTCCAGTGAGCAGAAATCATAAGGTTTTAAACAATAAATATGAAGATTAGTTATTTATAGTGTTTGTGTTTCCTTTAAAGATGTGGAATTGGCATAAAATTTGATGTTTTTAATAATTCAGTCTCACATGAAAGCAGTGTCATATGGCCTTTTACTACAGAATGATTGCCCATACCTGGTTGTAATTAATATATACTATATATATATGTATATTAAATCGTTAGAATATAAATTTTATGATAAATTCTAAGATTTTATTTTTCAGGCAATTCCAGCAAATGGAATAAAAATATTTGCTGTCTCACTACATATGCATTTACTAGGTAATGTATTTTTCATAATTTTGTTTGAATTTATTACATTAATTACTTTTGTTTTTAGGAAATAGCTTATAAATAATTGATATATTATTAATATACTAACAATATATAAATTTAATCCACTCATTTTTCTGTAAATAGCAAGAAAATACATAAAGATCTGTAAATTGTAGATTTCTGTAATATTTTATAATGGGATAAAAATTAAACACAAATAAATTTCAGATAAAATTTAAGACAAAATATTTATTAATTATGATTTTATCTATATTTAAAAGTTTTAAATTACTAAATACATGTTAATAATCAACAATTTTAATTATTATTGACAATAGAAAACAAACTTATGAAATAATAGAGTATAATCTCACCCATTATTAAAGAAATAAATGAACACTTAAATACAAATACTATCATAAGTTTGTGGTGAAAAAAATAAAACTGTAAATATCAAATTATCGTATCTATTTTAATTAAACTTATAAAAACAATAACCAAAGCCTTGTTTAACTAATTATAAATATAAACTGCCATTTTTTCAGATTATATTTATATTAACTTTTAATTTGGTCAAATTCAGTATGGTAATTCAGTTAATTAAAAATTAGCATAAATATAACCTAAAAATTAAACAGTTTAGATTTATATTTGAACATTTTAAAATGTTATAATAATTGAATATACTATGTATTCTTTTTCCAAAAAATTGCCTATAAAATTTTATATGTATATATAAAACTTTATAAGCAATTATTTATGAAGGAATTTAATTAAACTTTATTTTTGAATGAATATAATTAAAAATTATTTAAAACTTCAGTTTTTACAGGATAATCTTTTATGCTTGAGCATTATTTAAATTTCATTTACGCTATATAAATTCCATTAATTAGATTATACTTTTGTCTGGTAAAGGCAAAAGATTCAAGTTTTCTACTCTTCAAATATATTTCTATAATTAAACTTTATGATTTATGAAAATATATTAAAAAAATCAATTTAAAAATTGTCATATTTTTCTGTCATCTAAGCACTGATAGGGTATTGATTTCATTCATTGCTAATAGAGTTTAAATGTAGTCAATAATTTTTATAATTTTCTTTTTCTAATCAGAAAACTTCATGAAAAATATATATTTTTTAAAATTTTATTTTATCATAAATATATATTTTAAAGTAATTTTTCAGGTAGAAAATTTGTTCTTCGCCACTTTAGAGGAAACAAAGAACTGCAACCCATAGTCAGTGAAAAAAATTATGATTATTATTTTCAGGTAATTAATTAATTTTTTAAAACATTTTAAGTGATTTTTATATTACTACTTAATGATATTTTAACATTAGGAATACCATTACTTACAAAAAGAAGTCACTGTTCTTGCTGTAAGTATTAAAATTTACATCACCCTTTTTATGAATAATTAATATATTTTGATGAATTTAATATTTAAATACTTCAGATTATTGTTAACACATTACATTCAGATTATTGTTAACATTAATTATGCTTTAATCAACTTTTATTCTAGACTGATCATCTTGTTGCTGAATGTACTTATAACTCAATAGGAAGAAACATAACAACATTTGTATGTAATATTTGAAATTCTCTTTTATTTAATTAATATTTTCTCTTAATCTGAATTATTTTTCTAAGGGAGGATTAGGAACTAAAGATGAGATGTGTCTGGCATTCATTCTCTATTATCCAAAGATAGCCAGATCTTTTGCAATAAGTGCACCATCATGTAATCTAGTTGTTGGATTAGCTGGTGTTGAGAAAAATTGGCCGTAAGTATTAAATTCTTTAGAGCACTTTCAATATTTTTAATGTTTGTAAATTGTTTCAGAATTTTAACTAATTTCTAAATTTGGAGTATTATCATTTTATTTCCAGTATAAAATGCCTTAGTTTATCAATTTACTAAAACAAATATAAAATTAGAGCCTAGAAAACATTCAAACAGTCTAGAAGAATGGGAAATAAAATGAAAAACACTAATGACTAAGTAACAATAGTAAATTAGATAATGAAACACCAAGGTCTGCAACACAAACTAAGTCAAGTATCTAAAATACATTCTGTAGTTTAAATACTTGACTTATAAATAATTAAAACATTTACAAATCATACAAAAATAATTCTTTAAAAATGATCAGCAAAAATAACTTCTATAACTAGTTCCAGTTGTTTTATTATATTCTATGGCTAAATGTTTCATGCTTTCAATCAAATGTGTTATTTGTAAATGTTTATACCAACTAAAATACTTGTTTTTCCTATACTTTGATATTTATTGTGTTAAACTATTGAGTTTTGAATAAATTTTAGTGAGATACTGAAATAATCATATAAATTTTGTGGCTTTTTAATAAAATTCTTTTTATAGCATTATTTTATATGAACAGAATTAAGTAAAAAGATATTGACAAGAAAAAAGTATTAGAATAACAAAATACTGTACCTCCATGAGTCATTAAAAAAGAAAAATTGTAAAATGCTTAAAATAGAATAGTTTTATTGTTTTTTTATTTTATAGTGAATATGTTACAATGAATAAAACATTAAAATCATAATTAGATAAAAAAAGACAATAAAAATTAATTTTGCTGTTACCAAAACCAATGGAACGTAAGTGAAATTTTTGTATAAAAAAATGATTTGGGGCATTAAAGTATTATATATGAAAGAACAACTTGTCCAAGAGACAAATGTTTGAAAGTTGAGGACCATCTGATAGTTTAACTCTTTAAACTCTGAAAATTTCTTCCTATGTACAGTACCCAGATATGAAATTATTTTTACCCTCAGGCTATGCTTTAATGGTGGGAATATGTAAAGCGAAACTAGTCAAACAACTTTGCATTCAGCCAATTTCATCTCAAACATATTAAACATGAGATCTGCCTTAAACTGTTATGTAATTCTATTATTTAACTCTGTTTACTTCATATTTAAGTTAACAGAAAAGCTTTACAAATTATTTCAGAATCAAATAAAAATGGTAATTTTATTTTTGTTGACTAATAATGTGTACCCTGTTAGCTTGCAATTAATTTCATTTCAATAACTTGAAGATCACAGGTTATTGCAATGAAATTATATGATGATGAATAAAACACGGCTACATCAGAGTTGGTTCTTGACAAAACATTTTAATAAATTATATTATATTACATTAAAAATACTGAAAATATAACATTAATGTTATTCTACAAGTTATATTTTATTTTATGTAATAAAATGCAAATAAATATTAAACTTAGCACCTTAATTTAATACTAGTAATTGTAGAATCTCATTTAAATTATATAAAATTTATCTTATAATTTGAATATTTTAGGGAATCAGAGATTTTAGAATCTCCCTTAACAAAAGAAAATCAAACTTTTCTTCACTATCTAGCAACATATCCTTGGAGAGTAAATTACATTGATATAATGGAAGAGACGATAAGATACAGTCCTCATCTTTCAACATGTATATTTGGAAACAGCACAAGAATAATTGTAAGTAATTTTGCTCATCAGACAAATGTTCCATAAAAACATGCAAGTATATCTTTATTTTATTTCAGATGAACAGTCACGTTACATATCCAGTAAATTTTACATCTTATCAGGAAGCTGACTGCTCAAATGCCATGGAAAAGTGCAATTATTTTTGCAAATTTTACATAATTTATTTTTTAGTTATATATTTCTGTTACACATAAATTTCTTTATACAGGATGTGCAGTTTAATATTCTAAAATTTGATTCAATTAAAAAATCTTCCAATTAGAAGCATATGTTTCCAAAACAAATTGATAAAATGTTCAGGAAAATTTCAAGACTAATGCAAATTACATTTATGAACAAAGCAAATACATTACATAATTTAGATAAGATATAGTACAATAACTATAGAATCTATTTAAAAATCATTAACTGAAACGATCATTCATAAACTGTAAAATTTGTTTTCTGAAATTATTAATTATTGAAAAAGGAACATAATGGATTCCATTTAACTCATTATTTTAGATTTGTATTAGCTCAAACTGAAAAAAATTATTTTGTTTATTTTTAATTTGTAAGGTTTGATGTTTAAATATTCATTACAGTATAATTCAGCAATAAGAAAGTGCATTTGAAAGGTTTAAAATGTATATTCTTATTGCTTCATTAATTACAACTGATTTAATAACAATATCATTTATACATTAGAATGAATGTATAATAAGAATTATCCAGTTTGTATTGATATAAAACACTTGTTTGGAAAAAATCTCCAATGATTATTGGATTCCTAGTGTAATCAGATTAATTTATTGTATACTGGATTAACGTTGAAGAGAGACATTTAAAAAATGTTTCATGAATTCAAATATTAAACTGAATTTACAAAATACTTTTGAAATGAGTTTTTCATTCTTGAAACTTGAGAAAAATTTAATTACAGTCGACCCCCCTATAATGGAAATTCCTATAACGTAGCGAAAAAATTGTAGCAACATTCGTATAAAGGAGCTCCTAAAATGTTGTCACCGACTCGTTTTGCAACAAGATTGATAGAATCTGGACCAATAGTGGATGAGCAGCCGAACTACTTTTCTCCACCCTGCGCCACGCTACGGAGCTGCTAAATTGAGTTTGCTATCATCTGTACAGTATTATATATAAATTATATATAAATAAGGTACTGTACATATAATTATATATAAATTAGGTACTGTATATATAATTATATCAGGTCAGGCCATAAGTTCGTGCGCATTTTTATCTACAAAAAAAGCAACAAAAAATTTTAATTAAATCTTATTTCAATCTATAATGTATTCACCATTATTTTGTACAATTTCTTGCCATCTTGATGATAGCTTTTTAATCCCATCTTTGTAAAATGATTTCGGTTTTGAATCAAAATATTCAGAAATAGCCTTTTTTACATTGTTCTCATCCTCAAAAGTTTTTCCTTTTAAAAAATTCTGCAAACTCCGAAAAAGATGATAATCACTGGGAGCAATATCTGGCAAATATGGTGGATGAGGTAAAATTTCCCAGTTGAAGCTTT
>NW_019384379.1:869390-910336 GCF_000671375.1 Centruroides sculpturatus
TTCTTATTCAACGGCCATAAAAATTATTTATATTAATGATGTCTCCAAAGGTCAAGTTATTTTTCTGCGAAAAATTCGTTATCAGAAATCGTGGCTGCCGTTTCACGTGCTGTTCTGCGACGAAAACAAGCTTTGAGCAATGGCATAGTCGAACAGTGCACACTCAGTAAGTAATCCTACAATTTTTTGTTTATAGCATAGTTTATACGGATTATTCCCAAAAAATTATACGTGTTTTGAAAATGTTGAGTGGAATTAGTCTAGAATCGGTTAATTTTATAGAAGAAAACCTTTCAAACAGCCTTAGTCCGTAAACTTCACACCTATCGGGCTGCGATTGGCTCATGTATTTAATGATTCCTACAACGTAAAATTCGATTAACGTGGAACGTATCTAAGCGTTATAGGGGGGTCTACTGTATAGTTGTATCAAACCAACTTTTATCTAGCTACAAATTTGTTTAATTTTTTCTTGAATCATATTTTGGAATTTACACCCAAATTAAACTGTAGACTTTGTATATTACCTTGTTCAAGGATTGTATCAATTCTTACATGATGCTTTTTGTATTTTGACTTTTGCGATGTATCATTGCTTGTGTATATAAATAATTATATTCTTGGCATGTAAATTTCTGTGTCATTAAAAAAATACACAATAAAGTTCATTCAAAATTTTGAACTTTAATTTTTCTCTACATACAAAGATTTAATTTTATAACAATTTAAATAGTTTTATTATGAAGATATCAATGCTAATGCAACAGATATACATTCTTTTAATCAATAATCAGCTTGAGTATTAACAACACAATAAATCCTTTCTTTCAGAATAAAAATTTACAATAGTTTAGCACTTACAAATATTTTTGATCTAACTCTTCCAAACAAAATATTACAGAAAACTTTTTACAAATGTCCACAAAAAATATTTTAAAAATTTATTTTTGAGAGACTGAATTGCCTTTTATGATACTTCTATAAAACTACTGTTTTAAAGTAAAAGATTTCACTAATTTTATTTATCAAAATTTGTAAATCTATTATTTGACATAGCTGTCAAATTTTATACACTAAAAATTTATGAGAAAATGCAAATTTATATGATTGTACTCCAGACAATATGAAATTTTGGACAAAACATGATTCAACTTGTACTATTAATATACAACATTTGTTTGAAAAATTGTTTTAAATCAACTTAAATTTTTTCAAACAAATGAAGTGATTGAAGCTACATATTTATTCACTAAAAATGATTTAATTAAGTATTAAGTATCATCACATTGTTTAATGTAACTTATATCAAACTAATATTTCCTAAGCTAAAAATTTCATCCAATATGTAAATTTTTATTTTCTAGTAGAGAAACATCATTAATATCACCATTAACTAAATTTGATTTGGACTTCAGTACATGTTGTTTTTGAAAACCATTTCTTACATCAGTTGTCGTTTCATTAAAAACTGTTAAATGGAATTTCTTACTTAAATAGGAATTTAATTTATTAGAAGATGCAAGAATAAGACCAAGATAAGGTGGAGAGGGTTTTAATGGTCTAGAAATGTACTCAGGATGATACTGTACGCCCACAAAATACGGATGGCCTATATTATAAAAATTATTATTATTAACAAATTAGTAATAATTTAATTATTTAAAAAAAAATAAGATAAAATAAAACCTTCTAATTCCATGACTTCCATTCTTTCTTTATGTTCATCTTGACCTACAAATTTCATGCCTGCTGCTTCAAATTCAGGTACATATTTTGGATTTACTTCATAACGATGTCTATGCCTTTCTTCAATGTAATCAGCATTACAATATAAAGTCCCTGTAAACACTTAGTATTATAATCTAGAATAAATAAAATATAAATAATCTTAAAAAACTAAACTCACGTAAAATTGATTTATCAGTGTTGAAATAGGTACGTTTCTTTCCTAGCCTCATTGTTCCACCTAACTGACCTTCTGGATTGTGTTCTGGCATTTCTATTACCTGAAAATGATATAAAACTATTTTAAAATTCTTAATTTTTTTTCTGTATGTGTATAATATCTTATCAATAATTTACTCTTTCTGCAAATTTCTGCCATTTTTAAGAAAGAAAATAAGCCACTCCTAATTTAAGTTTTCAAAAAATTAAACCACAAATGTAATTTTTATGTAAAGATCCAATTAACAAAATGAAATATCAATCAAAGGTTCTAATTTAGTGACTGCCCAGTCACTAAATTAGAACTTTTATGCAAAGAAGTGCAATGATCATTCAAAGCATATACAGGGTGTTTATGAATGAATGGTGCAGTTTTAAAAATTAATAATAAATCTATTTATTACCTTATATGAGCAAACCTCACAGCATAAGCAGCAGCAACTGTCCAAGTTTTTTATGCATTAATCACAATCCTTCAATACATGCACCCATAGTCACACGACACATCTACACGGTAATCAAATTCTTCCCATATGTGGTGTAGCATGTCCTCCGTGATGCTCTGCAAGTGCATGCTTTATCCAATCACACAGTTCCTCAAGGGACACAAGCATTGATGGTACATAAACTCAGTCTTTAACAAATCCCCACAAAAAGAAATTGCAGGGTGATAAATCTGGTGAATGGGGTGGCCAGGGGAGCAGTTTGTTGTCCGCTGTTGCACCATGTCCAATCCAGCATTGGTGAACAACACGATTAAGAAGCGAAGCAAAGAGCATATAGTGCATAAAAAACTTGGACAGTTGCCACTGCTTATGCTGTAAGGTTTGCTCATATAAGGTAATAAATAGATTTATTATTCATTTTTAAAACCGTACCATTCATTTATAAACACCCTGTATATGTATGGAAATTATATGCTGATATGCTTAATCACATGATCTTCACTCCTATTAAAAACTGCTGTGTAGCAGTAATCATTAATACTTCTTGCAATAGGAAAGATGAGACAGCTTTCATAGTTTGAAAATGAGCCCCTTTTCAAACTATGGCAGCCAGTCTTGCTGATGCTATAATTTTAAAAACTGCTTAGCTATCTGGAATTTCAAACAGTGAGATATTTAAGATATATATATATAATGCCTGGAAAAATGATCCACATTGTCCATCTGAGGCATAATTATCACCCAAAAAAATCTGTTATGAATGAGACCATTGTCATCTGAAGAGACTTTTGAAGAACAGAACAGAACTTAAAGTGTGCAACAATTGATAGATTTCTTTAACATAGACCTCTCTGCAACCAGTGTGAAAAAACTGACTTATGTGCTGGGAATTGAATAGAATTGGAATGCCAAAATGAAAACTACAGATTTGTGGTTGGACAAGTCATTGTATACCCTGTATCATATCACTGATCAGCAGAGATTTTCAAGAAACCTCATGAAGCAATGAACACAGAGTGCCTGGTACTGTACATGTAGTTCAAGGGTCTGGAATACGTTTCATTGGCATGGAATATATCCACTGATATTGCTAGAAAGTCATGTAAACTGAAATTATCTGAATATTGCAGCAGATATAGTTCATCCTGTAATGTTACATTTTTATCTAGAAGGAAAGCAATGTTTCATAGATGATAAGTGCACTTCCCATTGAATAATTCTTGCTCAATGGAAAGCATGATAATGATTTCCAGCATTTTCCCTAGCTAGCAGTCCAGATCTGAATCCTATGAAGAACATATGGGACATGTTGGGAAAAGACATCTGCAATAGGCATCCACTTCCTTCCAATCTAAGCAATTTAAAGACAAATCTGCTGAATGCCTAGTATTCTTTCTTTAGTTATAGGTTCACTTAAACATCTAATGGAATCCATGTCCATTTGCATGTGTTGTAATTCAGGCTAAAGGTGGCCTAATCTGATAATGAATAAAGGTTTCTAATTCAGTAGCTGATGATATACAGTATATAACTTTTAAAAAACAGCTTTGAATAAAAGTCAAACTAAAGGATTCTTCCTCATAAAAATCACTTTTGCTCAGAACCATCAATAACCTTTTGGGATTGTCCTTCAGGACACAATCCCAAAAGGTTATCAATGGTTCTGAAAATATAACCCTGCAAAAATAATAAATGTCTTAAAGATTTATTGTTATTTACATATTTAAAATGGAATTTATTTAAGAAACACAAACATTTCATATCCCCTTTTACACAATAAAATATTCAATAACAAAAATAATCAATATGTATGAACATAATACACACATATTGAATATTATTACATTAATACATATAAGCTAAAATCAAATACATGAAATTACAAATTATAAAAATCAATGCTGAGAATTTTAAATAATGGAGGGGAAAAAACAACGTATAAAAGAGTATATTACAGGGAAAGATTATTGGCAATTATATGGAGGTAATCCGTAAGAGCTGGCTGACTTTCATGATAATTGACTATATTTTGAAATCTTGCTTCGTGATGAATAGATGTTTTTTCTTCTTTTACGGCATGGCTCTCCTCAGAGAATACATTCACATTCATTTTTGACATGTATTGCTCTTTCTGCATTGCTCTTTTTGAAATACTTCTATGATTTGAGAAACACTGATGAATCTATAATACTGTTAATTGGAGGATATAATAATGGTAACTGAACTTCAACACTATTGCATAAGTGTTTACTTATCTGCTGTAAATATAATTATTCTCAAACCAGTCAATAACTTTGTTGGCTTCTGTAGGTAAATATAACTTTAATTCATTAAAAGCTCTTGGAATTTCATCAGATGGAAAAAATGGCAATATAGTTAAATGACGATTTTAAACAGAAGATTTCATCATTGCCATATCAAGTGGTCTGTGCCAATGCCCTCATCTCAATTTCTTGCCAAATGCATTAGGCTAAATGGAAAAACAAACTTTATTGGTAACACCTTGAAATTCACTTTTAGAAGCCTTGATTGCATCTAATTCCAAATCTGTCATTATGGTTTGGGGATTTAATTAGAATCCATTTTCTTCTGTAAAATCTACCAAATCTTCAAATAAGTGTTTATAAAGTGCTTCAGTTTTTCCAGTCATCAATATATAAAAGAGTGGATAAGTTCTAGAATTCTCAGATCCAATTTTTATTAACAGTGAATAACTTGTATATAGTTAATAAAAAACAGTGAGAATAGTTTGAAAGTAGCATCCATTATCCAATTTGAAGCATAGACTATTTTTCTATGTTATATATAAGAAGTATCTTTGACAGTCAAATCTCTAACCAAGAACAGTTCACCATTTAATGTGTTTTTTAATACTGGAGGAACCTCTATGCCAGCAAGTATCTTTGGTTCAGAAGGTCATTGAACTTGTCAGATCTTTTCTGACAATTGCATTTTTTGAAGGCAAGCATGGTGCTGTATGTGAAGAAACAAAAGTTGTACATGATGGAATAATTTAAGGAGAGATTGTTTTGTATTTTTCACTTGCATTTTTATTACTTCTGCAATCTTTGAAATACAGTACTTGTAATTGGAGAGTGATTCTGATCTACAAACTTTGCAAGCATATGATGGCCATTAAAAATGCTTGTTCTGTTTTCACTAATAATAATTAGCCTTTAAACTTTAAGCCTAGTATCTTTAACTTCTCACAGCTTTTTTGCAACAGAATAACTTCACAAATCTCTTCCATTATGTTCTAAGGAATACAATAGAGAGTGATATGAAAAAAGACAGAACAAACCTCAATGCAGTATCAAATAAAGACAGACCTCTATAAATAATTCAGTATGCAACCAATTACCAATTTGGCTTCTATTCCTCTCATATAGCCCAAAAATAGTCTTTTTCAATGTGAATTGAGGTTTTTGGCATTTTAAACTTTTGGAATTCAATATTCAGGTTTGTGTCTTTTGGGATTATGATTGGCAATGTATTTCAAAATAAGTTGATATCTTTTCAAAACCTGATTATATTTTACATTTGTATTCGTATTATTAGCATATATATATATATATTTAAATTTATGTATTAAAGTTAATTCAATTACACATTGTAAAATTAATGAGATGAACTTATCTATGCATAATATAATATAATTTTTAAAAAATTGAGAATAAAATATTTAAAAATTATTTTATAGTAGTATTTACCACATGGTTTTTTGATTCTGGATCTACTTCTTGGGAATTTGCATCCTTCATTTCCAACACATTTCGTGCAAACTCAATAACTGCACACTGCAGACCCAAACACACTCCTACATTTTAAAATAAATTGAAAAAATTAAAGTCAATCATTTAACAACTGATTTTAATTTTGTATGTGAACAAAATGTACCAAGAAATGGTTTGGAAGTTTTCCTTGCCCATGTAATTGCAGCAATTTTTCCTTCAATGCCTCGATTTCCAAAACCACCAGGAACTATTACACCACTAAAATATGCATTTATTTCAAGTAAACAAAATTTAAATTCAAAATTAAAACTGACAAAATTTCTTACTCAGAAAGATGGAGCTGGTGCCAGGCTTCATGATAACGAACAGGATTTGTTCGTTCAGTTTCAGGTTCTAAATCATCTGCTGTAATAAACTGAAAATATTTTCAAACGTTTAAACAACTACAGATTTATATGGATTCTAAAATATTTTCAATTATAAAATTTTAGATCACCTTTAGATTTAGCTTCATATTACAAGAAAGAGAAGCGTGTTGAAGAGCTTTAGTCACTGATGTATATGAATCTTTCAACTGAGTATATTTCCCCACCAATGCTATCTTTACTTCATTTACCACAGAGTCAAATTGAGATGCCAGTTCTTGCCACTCATATAAAGGTGGCTTAGGAAGTAATGTTGGTAATTTTAAATTAAGTCTATTTGCAATAGCAGAAACTACATTTTGTTCTTCTAGTAACAATGGAACATGATAAATAGAAGGAACATCATGAATACATATAACCTAAAAGTCATGTAAAAACAAAATTACATATTTTTCACAGTAACCTAAACATTAAATATACATTAAAAAAAAAATAATTTTTACTTGATTGAGTGACACATGACAGAAATTTGATACTTTGTCCTTTACTTCTGTAGTAACAGGTTTTTCACTGCGACAAATGATCTGAAGTACAACAAAGTAAATTATAAAGTATGCATTACAATATCTAAAGTTTATAAAATATTTATAATATAATTTAACTCAATTTTTTTACTATTTTTACATTTTTCAATCATATATAATAATAATTTTAATTTCTTAAATTTGCACCTTAATCATTGATAATTTAAGAAAAAGATCACCCATATTTTGTAAATTTTATTTAAAATTTTAATATAAATTTATTATTTCATATATTTATTAAAAATTGATCACAAATTCAGATAATAAACATTTTTACTTTTCATTAGAATTACTTTTGAAATAATTTAAAGCCTGTTTCTAGTGAATATTCAAAATGCTTAATCTTCAAAACTGAGTATTAATATTTGAATCTCTGTTGCAAAATATGCTTTTATTAATTTGATATGTTTAAGTATTATACAGTATGAAGAAAGATTAGAATAAATTTATCTGATTTCATATACGAGGGGGACCAAAAAAAACTGAACTGAGAGCGCGCTGCCACTCGTAGACATAGTAGAGTTCTCCCGCTAGATGGGGTTAGTAGAGATCTTCAAGAAACAGCTGTGCAGACGGCATCAGTTTGTAGATTTATGTTTGAGCATAGTGTTGTGTTTCTCTTATTGTTATTTTGTTCCGCCTGCGAAGTTCTGGGCATCCTTCAACATCTCAAAATGATGAAAATGTTGAAAAAATCTGCCAAAAAAGTTTTAAGATGTTTGCGAGAGGATGTGTGAAGGAAACTCCCAGAACTTCGGCAATCAGGTGATTGGTTCCTTCATCATGACAATGCTCCCACACACACACACACACACACACAGCCTTATGAGTGACCCACTATTTGGCCTCTCGGGGATGGCCTGTCGTTCCCCACCCTCCATATTCACCAGACAACCAGCCCCATGCAACGTTTTTGTTTCTGAGAATGAAAAAAATTTAAAAGGAAAGCGTTTTGATGATGTGGAGGCGGTAAAAACAGCTTCCCTAAGGGCACTGGATGATATCAAGGTTGAAGAGTTCCAGAGATGCTTCAAACAGTGGGGAAAAAGACTTGACAAGTACATACATCGCATCTAATGGAGAGTACTTTGAAGGTGACTGAAGGAATTTTGTAAAAAGGTTAATAAATAAAGTTTTTATACAAAAAATTTGGTTTTTTTTTGGGTCCCCAACATATATTATTGAAGCAATCTTGTTAAGTCAATTTAAGCATAATTCTTAACGTCATTATGTAATTTTTTTTAATTACTTTTTCAATACATATTTAACTTTCAAGGCACATACAGTCAACCCCCATAACGTGGGTTCCTATAACGTAGCGAAAAAATTGCGGCAGTATTCGTATAAAGGGACTCGTAAAATGTCGTCGCCAACTCATGTAGTGACAAGATTAGTCGAGTCTGGACCAATAGTGGATGAGCAGCCAAACTACTTTCCGCCATCCAGTGCCACGCTACAAAAAGTTTAGGCGGGTAAATTGAGTTTGCTATCGTCTGTACAGTATCATATATAAATTAGGTACTGTATATATAATTATATATTAACTTAATTTATTGTAACTTTATTATAATTATATATATATAATTTCTGCCGTCCAGCGCTACGCTACGGAGAGTTTAGGCTAGTAAGTTGTTTACTATCGTCTGCACAGTATGTAAATTAGGTACCGTAAGTCTAATACAGCACTAATTTTATACATTTCTTGTGAAAGAAACATTTCTTATTCAATGGCCATAAAAATTATTTATATTAATGATGTCTCCAAAGTTCAACGAAGTTTTCCCAGAAAAATAACTTATCAGAAAACGCAGCCGCCGTTTGGTGCGTTGCTCCATGACAAAAACAAGCGTAAGCAACGGCGTAGTCGAACGGTGCACACTCGGTAAGTAATCCTACAATTTTTTGTTTATAGCATAGTTTATACGGATTATTCCCAAAAAATTATACGTGTTTTGGAAATGTTGAGTCGAATTAGTCTAGAATTGATTAATTTTATGGAAGAAAACCTTTCAAACAGCTGTAGTCCGTAAACTTCACACGTGTCGGGCTGCGATTGGCTCATGTATTTAAAGATTCCTACAACATGAAATTCGAATAACGTGGAACATATCTAAGCGTTATAGGGGGGTCTACTGTACTTGTATTTTATAACAATATTAAGTACAAATTATTAAAACTATGGAATAAAAACTGAACATTACAATCATACTTTAAATGAATTATGTGATTTGTCATTGGAATGTGGATCATAAAGAATACCTTGAAATTTTTGTAAATATTTTTCCAGGTTAATTGTTTCTTTTGCTTTACTCATTTTTATATCTGTATTTTTAAAATTCCATTTTACTATTATTATCTATGTGATCCACTATTCTTACAGCTAATATTCTACTCATCTTATTTTGTCATCAATTGTCTCATTTTTTTAAAACTGTCTTCTTAAAATTTTTTTCTCCCAGCGGTTCTAAATTATTTAAATTAATTAATTTATTTATAATTATTAATATTAATAAGAGATGGCGCCTAACGCTTACCTCTAGTGCCAAATTAATTTCGTAATTTATTTAGTAATTAGCCTTAAAACTAGCCCGATGGATTTACGGCATATGTTTGGTGATTAGCTATATTACATCGGGTTTAGCGATGTTTATGAACATGTAGTATTTTCTTTGTTAAATAAAATTTGTAATCTAATTTTGTAAATTTGGGAGTGCTTCAAATATGACATTAAAACAAGGTTTTATGTCGTTACAAGTAGTTTTTTTAACATTATCTAGTATAGTAAAATCGTGAGACGGATAAAAATTTGACATTATATTAGGGTTGTCGTTACATCTGATGACATTATAATCGGGTTAAACTATATATTGTTTGTACAAAATTAAAAAAATAATTTTGGACGATACAATAGCCACAATTATTTTTTTCAAATACAGGAAATTTTCATTATGCATCAACAAAAATTCAACCCAGGCTGACACGCAATGGAGAGAAATTTTGAAATTGGATAGATTAATTTCATCGAAAATGTATCGTGGACGACCTCATGTTCGTGGCCAGCGAAGTTTGAACAATCACACCCAAAAGCAGCGATATCAAAGAAAATTGGAGAATGAGAATGAGACCCACCTTTAGCATCAAAGTGATTCCACTTAGTAGTGAGTCTCAGAGACATAGTCTTGTCCCAAATATGGTTTTGCCGTTTTACTTGTATATTCTTTTCTTTTTTTGTTTATCAGAATCATTACATTATCTCACAATATCTCTACATATTTTTTTTTGCAAAATGTCCAATTGGCCATAAATAAGACCTCTTCATTATCTCTTCTTCTTAATGATACATATAAAAATGTACATCTTTACTGAAAGCTGGGAAACACCATATTCCATAGATTATTATCCAAAATAATAACTTCTAATCCCTATCTATCTTTCTTCCAAATCAGAGAAGCAGCAGCATTTTATTTATACATTCCAACATTATCAAAGCATATAATGTTATGCATACAATGATTCAATACCAGCTGTAAAAATTCCTAAATTCCATATCATCATCAAACTGTACTTAAAACCTGGCACAAATGGAAAACTAGTGGAAATCCTAATTTCTTATATTTATATAAAACAATTCAATATTAATAATAATATACAAATTGTAAACTGCAATATAACAAGTATTTCCACAGAATCATTCAGGATTATGCTCATGACTCTAAGACCTTTTGGAAGTTTATAACAAAATTTCTAATAAAAAAAACTCAAACTCATAAATATAACATAGGGGATGACTGTATTTAGAATATATATGATGACCTAAAACAAATTTATGCATTTATTTTATATTAATTAATGTTTACACTCTGTTCAGCTATGATCTCTGTAGCTCATATGCCCATATTTATTAGCCAGCAACACTTTATCATTTTCCTTCTACAAGATTAAAACAGCCATAATTAAAATCTCCTCTCAAGCTTTGACAATATGCTTCCCATTTTGCAGGATAGATTGCATATACTATTGTGTGATTAGTAAAGTTTCATTTAACACTGTGGCTTACTTTGCCATTCTCCTGTCACCAACCTCCTAAGCATTCAATTTTTTCAAAGTTATTTATTAACTTTGAAAAAATATAACTTTGAAAAAATTGTGCAACTCAAACACCAATTATATAGTGTATTCACTCGGACACAAGGCAAATCTCATCATTAATTTTATTTAGTTGATATGTGTAACAGAGACAAAGATAATATAGGAATCCTTCATAAAGAAAAAGAAACATATAGTAGGAAGTTTAAGGAAAGTATAGAGAGTATTAGAGGTGAGAAATGCATAAATAAAAACTCCAATATAAAAAATAAATGAAAATTGGCTTGGCATATTATAAATGAAAATAAGCAATAATTCTATGTAAAATAAAAATACAGTCGACCCCCCTATAATTACGGTCCCTATAGTTACGATTCCTATAAAACTACGAAAAAATTGCTACCGGTATCCGTAAAAAATAGTAAAAGTTCCCTATAAACACCTCAAACGTCATCGGGAAGCCGAACTACTTTCCCGCCGTCCGTAGCGCCACGCTACGGAGAGATTTCTATCGTCTGGACAGTATTATATAAATTATATATAAATTAGGTACTGTACATATAATTATATATTAATTATATATAAATTAGGTACTGTATATATAATTATATATTAACTTATTGTAACTTTGTTATAATTAAATATATAATTTCCGCCGTCTAGCGTGGCGCCACGCTACGGAGATTTTTACGCTAACTATCGTCTGTCAGTATGTAAATTAGGTACCGTAAGTCTAATACAGTACTGTAATTTTATACATTTCTTGTGAAAGAAACATTTCTTATTCAACGGCGATTAAAATTATTTATATTAATGATGTCTCCGAAGTTCTACGAAGTTTTCACAGAAAAATAAGTTGTTAGAAATCGGCCGCTCTTTGCTGAGCTGTTCCGCGACGAAAACAATGTTGAGCAATGGCAATGTCGAATGGTGACACTCGGTAAGTAATCCTACAATTTTTTGTTTATAGCGTAGTTTATACGGATTATTCCCAAAAAATATATACGTATTTTGGAAATGTTGAGTCGGATTAGTCTAGAATCGATTAATTTTATGGAAGAAAATCTTTCAAACAGCCGTAGTCCGTAAACTTGATACGTGTCGGGTTGTGATTGGAAGGATTCGTAAGAAAGCGGATTCCTAGAGAATGGAACGTATCTCTATCTTATAGGGGGGTCGACTGTAATTAGCTAAGAACATTAAAATCAAAATTAAGTAAAAAATTAAAATCTCTTCAATGTGTGTTCTTCCACAAGGTGGCCTGTCTACCACATCATTATGTAAATGAACAAGGTCATATGCATTAAAAATTGGAAACATTATATAGATGTAAAAAACAAGTAAAAATTTGTTTGTATGATAAGAACTACTCCAAATTTGATGTAAAATGGAAATCTACATACTTGTAACACTTAATTCATGTCTGCTCAATTCTCAACTTACTTTTATTACTTATGTTTAATTTGTAATATTTTAATCTATACATGAATCTTTGTATTTAAATCATTTATAATTTATAATTTTAAAAACTGCATCTGCTTAAGTATGGAATGATCTTAAATTTTTAATTTGTAATCTAGCAAGTATGGAATGTTTCATTTTTGAAAGATCTGTACTTATTTGATTTATTGAATGGTTCCCTTACCTGATAAAGGCTCCTAAATGTAGCCAAAAACATTTGTGTTTATGTTAAAATTTGAGTGTTGGCGTATGTATTTTTTGCTTTTGATCAACTGTTACAGCTTTTGTGTGAATTTAGATAAGCTGTTTAATTTAATATAGACTACATATACACCAACTAATGTCAAATATTATCAGGCTAGAAATGGCTATATATTCTGCATTGGTTGGTGTATAGCTTTAAAATATATCAGGTTTAGTAATGATGTTTGTTTATATAGACTACATACTATACAGTAATGGCTATACAGTTTTATAAAATTTATTTATTGTATTCAGTGTCATAGTCAGGATCATTGCACACAGGCCAAGATTCTAATTTTGCACCCTCAAAAACTTGTTAGATATATTGAAATACTAAGAATCACTTTGCTGATTACACCTTCCAGGCAAAAGGGGCACACCTAGTGTGTGCCCTTTTGCCAGGCCTAGTTATGGTGCTGACTGTATTAATATTACTATACATGTATTACATACTTGATAATGTACTTATTACCATACTTGTTTTTGATACATACTGTATATAAAATATAATAAATTTAAACACAAAAAGAAAGAGAAGATTCTTTGGAAATATATGTGTATATTCTCATTAAAATAATTAAGGGTATTATTATATACTTAATCAAAATATATAACTATATTTACCATCACTAATTAATCAGCAATGCACATGAAAAACAATGTATATTAATGCAGATAGAAGATACACTATATTTTCTATATTTGTTTTTGAACTTGATCATCTATCATTATTATAAGTTTCAGTATTTCCATATTTTAAATTTTTTGTAAAACTTTAAAAATTTAATTCATAAAATTACACTTACAAAATCTGGTGATAAACCAAGACCTCTTAATTCTCTCACATTTGCTTGAGTGGGTTTTGTTTTATGTTCTCCAGTTGCTTTAGGCTGGAAACAAAATATCCATAGGATATAATATAAGTTTTAAACTGAAATAAACTCTATTTATTTAATCATTATCATCTTTTAAACTCACCTGAATAATCAAACTGACATGAACACAGCAAAAGTTCTCTCGTTTTACTCTAAACTGAAACTGTCTAAAAGCTTCAACAAACTGCATACCTTCAATATCCCCAATTGTTCCTCCTAACTAAGTTTTAGAATTTCTTGGTAAATTACATAGGATAAAGAAAACAAATTATTTAAAATAAATTATTTTATTTATTACCTCAATAATACACACTTCTGGTGTTGTTCCATCAGCAGTTACAGGTTTTATAGCTACATTTTCCACCCATTCTTGAATAGCATCAGTGATATGAGGTACAACCTTTAAAATTAAATACAAAATAGTCAATTTCTATTCAAATGATATTTAAATTAATATAGTAATTAAAATTAAAAAATAATACCTGAACTGTTTTACCAAGATAATCACCGCTTCTTTCTTTAGCAATAACATTAGCATAGATCTTTCCTGTTGTAATATTATTGTCTTTATTTAATGTTATATCAAGAAATCTCTCATAATTCCCTAAATCGAGATCCACTTCGCCACCATCATCTAATACAAATACCTCTCCTAAAAACATATAATTAAATTACTGTTTTTTAAATGAACACAGAATATTAATTTACATATGTATAATTATATAATATCAAAACATTCATGTCTGTTTGATGATCTTTATTGGAACTAGAATATAATTCTAGTTTCAATGTAAACCATCAAAAACATATACTGTATATGGATGGAATTAATATATTGAAGCAACTTTTTATAAGAAATTTTTTTCTCTCATTTTAGATATAAACGATATTTAAAACAAAATAAATATATGATCAAATAAACTTTCAAATTTAACATTATAAGTAAATTTTTGAAATAAGACAATGGTCAACATATGTGTACTTAATAATAATCAAAAAATGTTTGTTTTTTTAAATTATTCTTTTTTCTTATAATTTTTAACAATATTTGTTACAAAACAATATTCCCTAGAAACAAATAACTGTTGTTAAATGGGAAATTTGACTATTTCAGTTTTTAAAACTGATAAACCATTTTTATATACATATATTTTTCATTATCATAAAATAATTTACACGAGAAACACAAGAATAGTGAAAAACAATCTGCAATTTTAAACCTAGATTTAACCTAGTGGCAAAATAATTATTTAGATATATAAAGATTTAAAGTATGGAAGCATTTTTTAGTCAGACTAAATATTTTTAATGCCTCAGACAATAACAAAATATTTTCAAAACAAACTTAATCATTTTATTTACAATTCTACAAATAATAATGACATATCTAAAAATTAAATTTTAAACAACTTAAAAAAATAAAGCTAAACCAAGCATAAAAATTACATGATAAAAGCTGGTTCTTATTGGATCCATCAACTAATTTTATTAGTAATCTGTTCTGTTACATAAAAATAATATAATTTATCTACAAGTGTGCTTTATACAGTATAACCATTTCTATAACCAACATTATAAGCATAATAATTACTTTTAATTTTGTAAATTTTTTTGTAATTGTTTTATGAAATAACAAAAATACACAAAAACAGAAAAGTTCCTAACTCTAAATTAAAAAAGAAAAACAAAAATGCATAAAACATTAACATCCAGCTAATATTTGTGTGTTAAGCTCTTAATTTGTCCTGTGAATAAAAAATAGAGCATTTTCATTAAAATAAAAAAATTTAATAAATAATAATGCTGATCAATGAAGATGTACTGTACATACTACTTTACATCAGTTTTGAATTTCAGAATTGTTAATAAATAAAATTGTTAAATTGATAAAACTTAACACACAATTAATAAAACTGTTAATGTTTCCATACTTGTAATATTGGTATTTTAAAGTATTTCTTAAAACACATACAGTATATAATTACCATGTTCATATGGAGAAAATGTTCCAGCATCAATATTGATATAAGGATCAATTTTAATTGATGTAACTTTTATTCCTTGTGACTTTAATAGTGTGCCCAAACTACTTGCAATTACTCCTTTCCCAATTCCACTAATGACACCACCAGTTACCAAAATGTACTTCATTGAAGCAAAACGAACAGCAGAAGTATAGTAATGTGGAAACTTGATCTGCAATTAATATAAAAATTGTATTATGTATATTGTATATTATAAACATCTATAGCATAATAAGATAAACCTTAAATTATTGATTACTTACATCTAAAAATAGAATATATAACCAACATATAACTATCACCTACTTACTTAGTGTTTTAAAAAATTTAAGAGCAATTATATAATATATAGATATTAAAACTACAGAAAATATTGTAGTTCAGAAACACAGCATTATGAATTTTAATATATAACAGAATGATAGTCTCATTGTAACAATTAAATCAGTATCACATTTTATTCAAATTCATTATATATTTGTATGAATATCATCAAGACTGTTTCTTCATACTGGTAATTTGCAGTAATTAATTAATTAAACTTAATTTAACATATAAAAATACAGGATATAGTTTTTAAATAACTTCTTATATTTTAAATAACTTCTCATATTTTCAATTTTAAGATGCATTAAATTATAAAGAACTAATAAAAGTAAATTGGCAAAAATTTGCTTATTCATAAATCTTTTTTTAACTAATAAACTTTTAGATTAAAGATTATAAATTAAAGAATAAAGGACAAAACATGAAAATATTCACTAAAGAAATAAAATGGTGGTAGAATACAAGTGAAAATTAATTAATCATGCTTTTAATTTTCTTATGTGAATGAAATACAATAGAAAACTTCTTAATATTTTATATTTCAAATATAAAAATTATTTCATAACTATTCTCTCAAAGTTTTGTTATACTTACACTTTAATTTCAGATTTATTTTCTTATATATTTTTCATTTCTAAATATTTTAACTGTAATATCTTCCAACAAGTTCTCACACTAAAATCCAAAAATACCTATTGTATCAGACACCTATCAAATTATTCAAAATTGAAAAAAAAAAATGACAATTTGAATTTTCAAATTGTCATCTCTTTTATAAACTGTTGTTATATAAATGTTTCCAGTATTCATTCTATACTGTAAAGTAATAGTTTCATCCTTCAAAAAAAAAAAAAAAAATTCCAGCAAACAAGTTGGTCAAAAAATGAACCTGTTAAAATTAACCAGGAAAGTTAAGCAACATTGCTTAACTTTCCTGGCAACTGTTATCATACTTTATTAACAGCTTTTTATTTTTAACTATTATAAAATGACAAAAAGCTTAATTTTGAGGGTAGGGATGGGTTGTATAAAAAACTGTAAATGCTAATAATGAGTGACATTGTCATTAAGTCTGACCCTACTGGAAATACATAAGACCCCCTTTATTTCTCCATCCCCTTGACCTTCAATCAACAAAATTTAATAGCATCAATTCCCCTAAAGGCAGCTATACACGTTAAGTTAATCCTTTGAGGCTGCCTGACCTTGAGGAACTTCAGAATTTCCTATCGCCCACAAACGAAGAAAACCTTTCAGCAGAGGGTGGAGCAGCTTGTCCCGGGCGCCACTTGCAGAGGGGAGCCAAATGGTTTCCAAGAAAAACAAAATTTGTTTCTGGAGGGGGAGGGGGCGCCAATATAGTGTCGCGGCCTGGGCGCCAGTTATGTTCGCTACGTCATTGTGTTTATTATTACGCCAGTGATGTTTATTGGCAACAAATTCTATTAAAACTCGCGGGAAAAAAGTATGCATAGAAGTCTATGGTGTAAATAGTAGTAGTAGTGGTTTGGGTAGCACTGATCACAAAATTAATTTTTCATATGAATAATTTTTTAATGGAATTATCTCAGATCACAAAATTAATTTTTCAAGAGAAATCTTGGGCTATAGATTATGTTAAAAAGCATCAATTATCAGTGAAAGACAATGGCAAGTCGATTTTACTACCAAAAAAAATTTACGGATTAAATTTTATAGACGAATATGTACTAATAATTCTCAACCACATTCGATATTAGTACAAATTGTAAACATTATTATCGCAAATTAATTTTATAATTTAATAATTAAAAAGAATTTATTAAACTTTGTCTTATTTTAAGTTGTCATGTTTTAATTTACTTGGATATTAAGAGAATAAATTTTTTAAAATGTAAAAGAAAATGATATAGAGTACAAAGATGTTTTATGAAACTGAAGAAATGAATTGAGAAGTTTTCTAAATATTAAAATTATTTATAATTTTAATTTACTCAAGAAATTTTTGATCCGAAAATAATTTATAACCTGAAAAATTAATTTATTAGGTTATAAATAATAAAAGTTAATAAGGTTATAGAAAATAATTCTTCCAAACATTCACGAGACATTGTTCTCACACACGTTTAGGTCGGCCTGCGCAGTCTGACACTGCGCCAGGAAAATCAAATGGTTTTTCAATTCTACTCCGGTAGTCGGTACAGTTTGCCAAAACTGTTAAATTTCCCTCCACACACACTACCAGGAATTATAAAGGTCAGGCATGCATGGTTACTCCTTTGAGGATTAATCCATCATGTATAGCCGCCTTAATAAGCAAACCTCCCTGTAAAATTTCAGAAATTTTTGACAAAAAGCACAGGAGTTATTAAGCTTCAAACAGGATAAACAAAATTGTGCCCCCCACACACACATATATTAACATTCATACATACAGAAAAAACCCCCAAATTTTTTTTTGCATTTCTCAACATTTCAAGGTGTCCTGAATCTAAAAATGTAGAAATCTTGGGGGCTCATTTTTTGACCAATTGCCATACTTTCCCTCTGTTATATATAACAGCTGGGAAAGTAATTGAAAATATTAAAATGATCAAATGTATCAGTTCACTGTATAAAATAAGTGCTGAAAAATTAAAGGTGTTTATTATTTTTATAAATATTCCAGTTATATATTATTAATTATAGCCATTATGTACTTTGATAATTTTCTGCTTACTATTTATATTAATATAAATGGTATTAAAGTTACTCTTATTATCCTGTTACTTTGTATTACATCCCAAAAACACGTATTATGTATTATGTAATGTAATAATTAAATATTTGAGAATGTTTTTTATTTATTATCAAGTGAAAATATATTCTAGATTTTATGATTCTTTCCAGTTTATACTCAAATATAAAATTAACACTATAAACAAATTTTATCAAAATCTATATTCTATTTTAGTTTATTCAATAAACCTACAATATATTAGAGTGATTATCCTATTAGCAAATGGTTAATAAAAAAATATGCAAAAATTTAAATAAGTTAGAAAATAAGATAATTGCTCAAATATCTCAAAGGTAAAAACACAAATCAATATAAAGCAAAATTTTGTAATATTTATGTTTATTCTAAGAAATTTTTCAACAACAATAAATTTAAAGTTAATAAACTTTAAATTTGTCTATCTTTTGATTAGATATTGTATTTCATTTTTAATCAGGTAAAAACCAATACATCAGATGAAATATAAACATGTTTTGTTTAATCAATCAATAATAGAACACCCAAATATACTATATTTTTATCATTTAGAATTTGATGATTAGGATAATGATTATATATATATATAGTGCTCTTTTTCTAAAATATCTTCTGGATACATATTTATGATGACTGAACATTAGAACGGTTTTTATTGAGCAACTGCCAATACTAAATACTGACTATTGATACTTCTTATACTAACTGCTAGTATGACACCAGTGTGTGATGAAAACAGCTCTATATATATATATTATATATTTTTCAGATATATCTTAAAATTCATATATAATTTATTATTAATAGTAAACAAGCTCTCTTACCAAATCTGAAATGTTTATCATAACATATATTAAATTATATTTGCAGGTATAATTTGAAGGTTTTGTTGATGTTTTTTACAATAATTCTGAATTACTAAATTATATCATTATCAAACCAATGTCTCTGTAGAATAGTTGAATAGAATGACTAATATATATGGCTTTGTTATTTGAAATGTAATATACTATTTAGCAGTTGAAATATGCAAACAAAGAATTTAGGTTTATAACATTCAGCAGCAGAATGAGGTTAACATAGAGAAATGTTCAAATAAAAAGTACAGCTATATTTTGTAATATAAAAAATTATTTGAAGCGTATGTAACATATGCTAAAATACATTATAAATGTTTCTTAAAAATCATATTTTAATTAAATATTTTAAAACTATTTCTTAAATAAAACTAAAAATTATAAAAATAAAATTCAAATAGTTAATAAGTGATCTAGATTCTAAATAAATTGTTACAAGATTGGATTTTGTTTATCATTCTTTTAATACATCTTATTTTTACTTTAAGTTTATTTGATACATAAATACTCTGGTATGCCAACTGATGTTATTTTAACTGGATTTTGCAAATTTTAATTCTATTTTTTACTTATTTATCATATTAGTTTTAAATTTTTTGCATTTGATGATATTCTGTTTTTTATGTAATGTTTAACCAATGGTTATTTATTTTTACTTGTTGTTATTCTTAAGCTTACTCCTCTATTGTATTTTTAATAAGGCACTTATTGTATGGGAAAAGTAATCGCTGCCATACAGCATACAGCATTACTCTAGCTAGTAAATAAAATATGTATGAAACAAAAATAAAAGTTATCCAAACATAGTACTGTATTAATTGTAAAAGTACACTGTAACAATAGCAACAGAAATTTCCAATTATTACAATTTAAGATTTCATGATTTAATTATATACATAATTAAATTTCTACAGAACATATGGCTTCTTTAATTAAATCTATTGTTTTCTATCATTTTTATTTCCTTAGTAATTTTAATTACAACAATAAATTGCAATATTACATTATATAATGATTATTTTTAGATTTTATATTTAAAAAGTAATAAATCAAGTTTATAATTCTGATTAAACTGGAAAATTGATGTAAAACATTTAAGAAACTAATTTATACTAAAATATTTTTAAATTTATAAAAGACTACACAAAAGTCTTTTTGAATTATATTAATTTTTTAAATATTTAAGAGGAAAGCAAGCTTTCTTACAGAACAATCTATTTTTTTTAAATCACTTGAGTATATAAAATCAAATTAACTTGTTAACAACCGAAACTTAATTATAAATTAATCCAAGACAAATAAATAATTTAACTTATCTAAAAATATTCATAACAAAACATTAAGAATTTAAATCCTGCACATTTTTTTTTTTCTTTTTAAATCTGCGTTACCACGTGGACGTTTATAATTTTGCCACGTGATATATGATGAATTTAAATTACTACTTACGGGATGTTTCAAAAGTATGGAAAATTTTCTAAATATATTCATATAGAAGATGAATCTATAGCTTTATATATTTAACACACAATCTTAATTGTTTCTGAATTTAAAATGCGCTTAATCATACGGAGACAATACCCACGGCAAAATAAAATTTTGGCGCCAATGCGTAGTTGACGATAAAAATTTGAATAAAGAAAATTTTAAGAAAAATCATCGTAATATATTTCTAAAAATATTTAACAACGTTTAAATGTTATTAATATTATTATTATGTTTTATATTATTTATAAATTTATTACCTTAATGCCTGTTAAGATTGAAGAATTTTAAGGTTACGATGTCGATGTAAAATGTCTACCGATCGGGGTGCTATTTACATTATTTAATTAATACATCGCATAAGGGAATCCTGTTAAATACAACTCCTTTTTATAATAAATAGATACTGTCATAATAAATAATGTTTTTCTTTCCAGTATCGGACATAAAATCTAGAATAAATGATATCAAAATTAGAATTATTTGATAACGCGATTGTTATTTCATTTTTGGTATAAGATATAGAATTGCGTAACATAAAAATAATTTTAAGTTTTAAATATTAAATTTTAATATTTTAAATATATTTAACTTCTCTTGAAAACTTTTAAATCGTTTTATTAGTTTTTTCCGTTCTATTTATGAATTAACCTTAATTTTTTATTAAATCCAACAAAAACTTTTGAAGAAAATATTATTGATCTGTATGTTTTACAAATTGTAAATTTGTGTTGTATGGCAAAACCATTTCAAAGTTGACACGAAATGAAACATTGAAAAAGAGTCAAATCAGAACTTTGTAGGACCACCTTTCGCCTGAATTACATGAAGAAGTCGACTTTGCATACTGCTAATTAATTTATCAATGATATCTTGCTCAATTTCTGACCAAACCTTAAAATACTCATGTATTTAATTAACAAAATAATAATACGAGGATTGTCCCAAAAGTAATGCACAGTTGGCTCTAACTCGAAAAATATTTATTGAAGAAGATACAAGTGATTACAGGCCTTCAAAATAATCCCTTCCCTTATCGATGTACACTTGCCAGCGGCGCGGAAGTGCTTGGATTCCGTTCAGCGTCCCCTTCTTATTGAGCATCTGAATCTGTCGGATCACTTCTCTCCTAGCGTCGGAAAACGCACTCTCCGAAAGGGTTCCTTCAGCTTGGGGAAGAGATCGAAGTTGGATGGTGGAGCTGTTCCCAGCCGTATTTTCTGAAAGTTTGATGATCGGTGCACTGATACCGCCACTTTCGTTTGTCTAGCACCTGTGTTAAAATACGATGTGCGCTCGTTTTCAGATTCCTATGTCCGCCTCAATTTCTCTTACCGTGATTCTCCAGTCTTCGTCGAGCAACGTTGCAATGATTGAAGCGTTTGTGTTGTCAGCTGTTACAGTCTTCGATGCTTGTTCGACCTTCTCAAAACTTCGTGTGCCACGAAACCTTCCAGACGCTTCTTTTAACGCGGCATGAATTTCGGTCACTTACTTTTTTGCTGCACACTGTTTCGATGGGAATATACGCACGTTGCTCTATTGCTGAAATCCGGCCTGACGGACTGTTCTCGTTGTCTTTTCGAATTTTTGGAATTTTCCCTTTAAACGAATCCCACTACCATATGATACCAACGTGTTCGTAAGACTTCAATCTACACACTGTCTGCGTTGCCTACAATGCCCGCTAATATGAACGTTTCATCTAATATTTATTCTAGTTATTTTGTAATTTGATTTATGATGAAATTAATATAGGAACCGAAATTTTAACAAGAAACGCAAACGACAAAATTTATTTTTGATTTTGAGTCCATCACCGCTTCAATAAGTACTAGTTATTAGAAGCAATTCATACTTTTATACGAAAATATTTCAATTAATTGATATTACTTATTTTTATAACTCAAACTAAAATTTTTACATTTTATTGCTCTGGTTGACCCAGGTTTCTCGGAAATTTTTCATGAGCGATCGGACCCGTTCCTCACTTCCCGGTCGTCGCTACGAAAAAACCCCTTTGTTTTTTTATTTTTTATATCTTTTTGTCTTGTGAGTACTAAGAACGGTTTTTTGCCATATCAATGTTTGGTTCGGCGTAGGTGGTATCAGAGATACATCACTCCCTAAAAATTCTAGAAGTTGTTCAGTTGGTTTCCATCCTGGATCTCTGAGGGGTAGGCTGACGCCTTACCGATTCGGCCATTGTGACCCTCGTGGCTATCGAATCGTCGTAGCCCTCTTATTCCGAAATATGCAATTAAGTAACGTGTAAAAAATTTTTTCTAGCAAAGCTCGTGTCGAGATAATTGGATTCAGTAATCCTGTTCTTAACGTGTGAAAATTTTATCGAAGTTCTAAAGATAAAATTTTCTACAGACAAAGTTCACCCGACAGAAATTTCACAAGTATTTTTTTAATAAGTATTATTTTGTTCGGAAACATAAAAATACATCATAATTCTCATACGCCAAATACTCGGTAAAACTGCTTCACTAGGAAAAAAGGTAAATAACAGATATATGTCTATTGTACACATAGAATATAATGGAAGACATGATTAAACTGACTGGTAATCTGAGGTACAGAACACCAGCATACTGTATTTTTCGTGAAAATTACGCGTTTGTTACGTGGCGCCTTCACGATGCAACAATTTTAATGGGCCCCTTTTTTTACTCTTTCCTCCCTGTGGACACTAAGAGGGCCTCTTATGGCAGGCCCGTTATGGGTTCTGCCAGGCCCACAATGGGGCGACCGGGTGGTGAGGGACGGGGCCCGACATATCCGAACGGACCACCCCCGAAAACTTCCTGAGAACTCCTTGACCCGTCCGGATTCGATCCCGGGTCTCCCAGAGCGGTAGGCTGCCACTTTGACCGCTCGGCCATCCGCCGTCCAATTTTAATGGCCAACAATCGAGTCTCAGAAGAAATTTAAGCAAAGACTGACGATTTACAGAAATACTGGCAGTCTGATAATACATTTCTTCTCCTCTTTCCACTATTCTATCTCACTTTGTTTCTTCTTCCTATCCTAACTTCTTCTTTCCTTCTTCCAACAGTCCGCCGCTATTTGTGGACAGCCCTCTAACCCCTTTCAAAAAAAAAAATACATTTCTTCTACGGATGTTTTTCAATGAAAAAAATTTAATCCAATGTTTCAAAGCAACAGTACATTATTTTCCTCATACAATCAGTGCTTTGATGTTCTATAATTTGCTATAATTTTAATGATTTTGTTTCAAACGATAAAAAGTCTACGATAAATCTGCTCTATACGAGAATAAACACTCAATAAATATAATACAGTTTATCAATTTATTGACTAAATATTATTTTACATAACAGGATAACCTACTTTCGAAACTCACTACATGAATAATACAACAACGTTCAATTATCCAATTATAGAAAGTTGATTACAATCTGTTAGAGCTTCTTTCTTTTTGAGGATTCTTTTTGAACTTTAAGGCTAAATATCTGCGTTTTTTACGTTTCTATGCCCCGAGTGACAACGGCTTGGGATCGAGAGACTCCCTACCACTCTTTGTCTTCGGTTTCCATTCTTTACAAGGGGTTAGAAGCGAGATTTTCTATAATCGAACGCCATCTTTACCTCGCCACCCCCAAAACTAGAAGAAATCCTCCCTCTCGTTCGTCGAGTATTTTCCGACGAATTTTCCAATTGACCGAAAGCGCAATTTTTACTACAGTAAATTTCGTAATATTTCGTTTATCTGACGCCATTTTAAAAGCGATTATCTGACGTCATCGGACATTGATTATATGAAATATGCGTGTTATAGTTTAGTTACGTAAACGTTAATTAAAGTAACTTGTATATTAAATAAGCGAATTTTATGAATTCACCTGACCGATAGAAATTATCGTGTATGTATTTTACATGAAACAATCAAATATAGAACTTTCTATACTGAAACTGAGAAATAGATCGTTCGTTTCAAGAAATGTAACTGTTTTTAAAAGAAACATCTACAAATAGCAACGAGTTGCGTAACTTTCTCGGCTGTTGAGAGATTTTATTTAGAAAATATAATTAAAAATATAAAAGTTATAACAAATTTGTGTGCGGCGCCATTTGTTATGAGATTTTGTTATATAAACTTTTCATATTTTTAATTATTATAAAATGGCAAAAGGTTTAATTTTCAGGGTATGAAAATATATATGTATATATATATATATATATAAATGCTAGTAACGCGTAAAATCTTCATTAACCCCGATCCTCTTGAAATATGACACATGACCCTCGCTCTATCTCCCTACCCTCTCGACCTTTAAGCTTTTTTTAAGTTATATTTATGTCCCGAATTGCCTCATCTCTTAATTATTTAACTACTTAAGTAGAAATAAGTTGAAACCGGTTACTTTATACTTGAATATTTGTAGTCTTGGGTAGTGATGAGATTGGAATATCGATACAGTATATCGTACAGTACCTAGTGATTTTCGATATATCGCGATATTCGTGGTTTCGATATATCGTAGCGTTTTGGTACCATATTCAGTAAAAACTGTGGATTGTCTGGGGAGGGGACGAAGGAAAGCAGGGTTCAGCGTTGTGCTGTGCTGCTTGTTTGTGGCGCTATCTTGCGAACTGCCAGACTGAGACTTGTGATTTGAAAACATTTGATTAGCTAACGAAACAGACTTTAGGTGAGAAACGTATTAATCAGTTATGTATAAGTTGTATGACTAAAGCTACAGCGGCCACAACACCTTTGAAAACAGTAGGAAAAAAATTTCAGGTTGCTATGATGCCCTAGCACAGTATTTTAAGGATGCTGAAAGCAATCACTTGCTAGCTATTTCTAATATACTTGATCCGCGATTTAAAAGGCTGCATTTTGATTCGCCAATAGCTTGTTTACGGGCAATATCTCACATCAATGAGGACAAAGATATTGCGAGAACAAGTAATGAAGGGAATGAGCATCAGTATCAGAAGATAGGATAGTACAGAGTGCTAACAGTGACGATATCTGGAGCTTCCACACCTGTCTAGCTGCAAAGCAGACAGACACTGAAACACAGACTCAGGTAGCTTGGTTAGAGTTAAAACATTACTTAAATCAAAATTTGATAGACCGTAAATGCTGCCTCTTAAAAGAATGGGAACATTTGTCTGCCGTATTCCCAAACATGAAAAAGCTAGAAGACCAGTATTACCGTATCCCAGGAAGCTCTGTTCCGTTGGAAAGGTTATTTTCGAAAGTGGGTCTTATTATGACGTCGAGATGAAACAGGCTCTCCAGCTCAATCCTTGCAAAGCTAATATTTTTATTTTCCCTCTCCGAAAAATAATTTATTACAACGTATTAAGTTAGTAGGCTAAGTAATGCAGAGTTTAGAACGTATCGAGTAAGATCATAAAAATAATAAATAAACAAACAAGTTACATACTGCATTTGCATGTGTAGTGGTATTTAGTAATTTCTGAGTTCATTATTATTTTGTTTTCTTTGTACAGCTTTCAAATCTAAACTGAAAGTTTTGGGGTTCAGTGAATTACGGTATTGCTGGGTTGAATTTCCATGCTGTTAAAAGTAAGAGTGAAAAATGTTAGGTTAAATCCTCGTGCGAAGAAACCGACGTAAGCACCTTTATAAGATCCCCTTCCTGTTAGGATTTTTGATCTGCAAGACGAAATTTTAATAGTAGTAAAAATTCCCAGCTTAGACCGATATTTTGTGATATTAGATAATATCATTATCGGCTTTTAGGGTTATCGATATTTACAAAACTCTTCCCATCACTAGTCTTGGGAAAAAGTGGAAAGACAAATTTTTATGACAACGGATACATAAATCGTAAATTTAAAAAGAATATAAATTCTAGAGCTTTTTTTGTACCTTGTGTGTGTTTCATTAAATTTAGTTTTAAATGATGCTGCCAAAGTAACAGTTAATTTTTTAACATTGTACACGAATTGTGCACGTTTTTCTTCCTGTATCCCCTTATAGATGGGACATACTAAATCGTAATATCACTAGTTTAACATTGAAATCTGTAAGTAATGCAAAATAAGAGAGCATAAAATATTTGATATATTTATTCTGCTTTTAATGGATTCTTTTAAACGCCTGTCAACTATACAGAACTATCATAAAAAAAATAGCCCAACCGATAGGAGTTTACTGGTAAGTTATAAATCTACTCGCGAATCACATAATGGGCGAGGGCGGCCAAATATCTAGCACGCAGGCGGCTAACAGCCCAGAACTGGTCATGGATAGAATCATTGGAAACGTTATACAATATTTTGGTGTAGCTCTACCAGCTAAACCGCGTGTTGTTGGTGCTCTGTAAAGCGCATGCGCATAATCTAGCTGCTTGGAAGCTGTCCCATATTCGACAATAGAGCTTCCGTTCCGCCACTAATATTCGAATAAACAGCAATCTTGTCGTTTTCTTAACATATAGTATAGAAATTTTTAATAAGATACATAATGCGGTTATAAAGTATTAATTTTAAATAATTCAAAGTACGCTAAAATATGAAATAATCGCACAATGTCTTTATATTTTAGAAAATACTAGGGAAGCGGCGCTTCCATCTCTTCCAAAGATGGCACGCCACTGGTACTGTTATTTTAAAATTCACCTCGTAAATGTGGGACTCCATTATACCCCACCCTGTACTGTTATCTGTCGATTGTATCGCCGCGAAATTAGCTCATATACACTAACATAATGCCACCTATATTAAAGTAAATGTAGTCAAATCCTAATTGTATTAGTATTTATAATTCATAAAAAAACTTTAAATGCAGTCTCGATGTACCCAAAATCGTGTCTAGATTATCCAAAAACCCCCGTCCTATCAAGTTTGGAGTTTCAGTTGTATTTTTATTTTAATACGTATGAAAAGTTAATAACTTTTTAGTATAAAAATCATGTTTATTTGGCTTTTAACAAGAAGTTGAATTATATTTATTAGTATTTTCAATTAAAAAGTTTTACAGGAGCACGAACACCTTTATAACCCTATGCCATTTACGATAATTTAATCGATAATTTTTATATTAATGTAAATTGATTAAAAAAATAAATGATCATAAATGTCTCAATTTTAAATTATTTTTTGGCTGCAATATGAAAAAATTGTAACCTATAAATTCCTAGTGTAGTCAGTCGTACATCTCGAAAATGGAGTTAGATAGATAAAAGACGAGACTAAATATGGAAACCTTAGGGTGTCGATTAACTATATAAGAACTTTCGATGCAAATCGGAAGTCGCATTATTTCAATTCAAAAATTTTTCCCTAAAAGGTGTTATATAGATGACTGGTAAGACTATTGTTAGAGGAAAAATATGATTTACAGGGGCAAGCCATTACCACGATTACTAGAATATAAGGTTAAACTCCCATAAGAAATGTGTCAAAAAAGCGTCTAGAGACAAACTTTGCCACCATAGCGGCACTGTCAGCAATTCGGACCGCGTTAATTACAAAATATTGACCCATCAGTGGTATTTTACCCACTGACAATTTGTCTTCGACAGAAACTACTTAAATTATAAAAACAGCACAGTTTTAATAAACTCTAGATCAGGGGTGTCCAACCCGCGGCCCGCATGCGGCCCAAGGCAAGTTCGAATGCGGCCCAATAAACGTGTAAACAAAACCGACAAATTGTTTTATTTTATTTATTTTTTTATTTCAATGGCATAAAGTCAAAAAAGAAGTTTCACAAAGCTGTAAATTTTTATACATATTTTATTTTTGAGTGAAAAGGAAATATTTTCAAATACTTGGAAATGTATTAATAACGAAGGAATACTATATAAAGCTGGAGTTGTGACTCAAAGGATTATAGACCCAAATTTGAAAAAAGAAGAGAAAGGACAAAAGATAAAAAGTAGTGAGAAAGGTTAAATAGACCTTCTGTTATGCAAATATTTACCCTTAATTTTTCAACCTTCCTTACTACTTTTTATCTTTTGGCCTTTCTCTTCTTTTCTCAAATTTGGGTCTATAATCCTTTGAGTTCCAACTCCAACATTATTTAGTATTCCTTCCAGCATTGCAAGATTTGGCTATACTTTTTAGTTTGGCGCAATGATTACTTACTGGGCTACATATTATTTATAAATATATTAGTCGAATAAAAATGCACTTTAAAATGGTGTTTCGTCGTTTATTTTATTAATTAGAGATCGAAATAAAACAAATATTTGTTTTTTTCAAATAAATTGTTCGTTTGTCTCCTTTATAATAGGCTAAATGAATTTATCTATTTCTAAGTAAAAATTGAAAGTGTGTGTAAAAGTAATTTTTTAAAATATCCTTTTTCGTAATAAAGTTTTAATATTTAGTACTATAATCTAGACATGTTAATCCTTAAATATACTTGTATATTTAAGGATTAGGTCGCAAATATATTATATATACTTGTGGCCCAAAACGCCATGACTCCTCCTAATGTGGCCCAGAGGAACAAAAAGGTTGGACACCCCTGCTCTAGATAATCATCATATTGTATATCAAATATCTGCACACCTGGAGGTAGTAACTAAATTTTTCTGGGGGTCTTATTGTTTTGACTATACTCCCTATTCAGTGCTGTTCATTAACTGTTGACATATATTGACAGAAGATACACACCTAACATAGTCAGTGCATCTTACAATTCCACTAAGCTACAATATTACCTTGATATTGAAATAAAACAATGTACAAATAATTTTTTTACAATTCCTGTATAAGTTTTCTCACTTAAGGTTTTTTACAATAGTCTCTTCAGAAATTTAACAGAGTTCTACTGTATGATAATTTAGTTTTTTCAAAAGTTACAATTTGTGGAAATTTTGCAAATAAAAAATAATAAACCTTCCATAAGTAAACAGTTTTTACTCATTAACTTCTTGATTACAGTTTATTCTTTTTGGCTTAAAATATTTATAAATTTATTTTAATTTTTTAAAAAGATAAAATATTTCAAACATTACAATATTAAATGCATAGAAGTAATCACAAAAGTGTCTTCTTTTAAATCTTAACGTCCTTTTCACACTTCGGAAACTGTCTTTACAATGGAGTTTACCTTCCTTTTTAGGATACTCTTCCACCTCAATATTTGAGAATATTTTTAAACCGTGTTTTACATATTCTATGTATTTAATATTGTAATGCATGAATTTTGTCCTGGCATGTTTTAATTATATATATTTTTTTAATTGAAAATATTTCAAATTTAGTTTATAGTGTAATAAATAGTGCTTAGAAAAATTAAATGTTTAGAAACTAAAATTTAACAGCAAAACTGCTTTATCTTTTTAGCTGAAATTTAAAAAATATTTCCAATCTAGTTTGTCAACTAATCCAATTACCTAATATAATCACTGAAATGATTGTACACTTTAACATGTGGCCCATCAAAACTGATAGGGAAACTAGAAAAACTATGCTAGACATTGTCAGACAGTCACAGAGCCTACAAAAATTACCAGAAATGTGGGCTTTATCCCTGCAATGAATGGCCTGGGTCTTAGATCCATGCAAGTTAACATGTATGTATTTTCTACAATGTTGTTTAGTTTATAAAATTTATTAATTATACTTACAGAAGGTGTTTTAATACATGTAAAAGCCTTTCCTTTCAATAATCTCAACTTTTGATATATCTTAGGAAAGTCATTGTAAGGTAATATAGCAGTAAATTCACTGTAAGCAAAATATAAATGCTTCATACAGAGATCAAAAGCACACATGATAATGTAATTGTTCACTAGACACAGCATTAAAACCTATAAATTATGTGTTTTTTTAGTTATTTCTTTACATGAGTACAAAAAAAAAACTTACACAAATGAATGCCTGGGTCTGTCAGACCCAAATTGTCTGCTAGCCACAGCAGAGTAAACTTATTCAATTTGAATTTCACAAATTTGTAGTACCAGAATAGGAAGGTGTGTAATATGAATTGCCTACCTATATAAAGACATTATGAAAATATACTGCAGAAGTCACATGAGTCTGTGAGATCCAAGCCATTCAATGCAGGGTTATTATAATAATTGAAGAGAAATTTGAAAATACTTTGTAAATTATAAGAAATAAATTTTACTCAATTTAAAACTGTAAAAATTCTTACATTTAATAGTAATTATATTTTCAAGATGCAATTTGTTAACATTTTGTTAAAATTTTTATATCTAATCTCATTTCACGATTTGATATTTCTAAAATGTATTAAATAAATTAAGATTAATACTGACTTACTAAATCAAGAACCATTCAGATCTGAATTAGTTTATCAGTCAGTCAATTAAAACAAGGAATTAAATGAAAGTCAAACTTTCCTTTCAGAAGAGCAAAATTACAAAGATTTTGGAAGATTTGCATCATTACATTGCAAATTTTGTACAGATGCAAATTTTACATTTCATATCATAAAATTGTTTTTTAATTCATTTGTTGCAATGAAAGCCCCAAAATATTTTTAAATTTTTTATAAAAATATATAAAAAGGTATAACCATTAAACCAGTTAGTCAACTTTTTTTTTCTATGTATATGATGTCATGGAAAAGATGTGTATATATATATATATTGTAAAAAAACAAGATATGTAAACTTGTCTCTCAATTCCAGCAAACAAACTCATTAAAAACAGTTTTTCATCCACCTGTCTGCATGCCATTCATTCTTTCACATAATAGTTCTTCCATTATTCTTAAACTCTGTAATTGATAATAGATTAATAAGAGCTTATTGTAAAAATAATTTTTTTTTTCAAAAATTTTAAAAAATTAACACACATTGACAAAAAAAGTTACACACCCGACAGAATTAGCTATATACCAAGTTTTGCAGTAATCAGACATGTCTCAGACAGGTATGTAAATGATTATAACTTCCTATTCAATAGAATCACAACAGTAAACACAAATATAAACATCTATCAACCTGATTTTTGAATAAGACCAAATGATCTGTTGAACTATATTGGGCTATAATATGGCTATGTTTAATAATTAAATAATTATTAAATACTGTATTTTTGTGGAATGCTCAGCATGCCGATCTATCTGGAGAGACCATAAAATCAGATATTTCCAAATGGTAAAAACAGGCATGCCAGTTTAAGTGAGGTTATACATCCCTCTCTAGAGGGCACTTAAAGTGCTTTTTATTCTAAAACTGTCATAATTATAGTTTTTGATGTAATGCTATGTTTACTTTCTACATTTTGTTTTCTTTCTAGATGTAAAATAGTCCTGGAATTCTGAAAGTGCTCCTTTTTGTGTGTGTATGTTTTTTCATTCAAAAACACAAAAATAAACATTAAATTATCTCAGCTTGCACCAATTAACATTGCTTTGTGTGAAATTTGAGAGGAAGATGTTTTTAAGGTCAGGGTAATGGTCAGTATAGCCCACACTGACTGACTACTACTAATACTAGAAATTGTTTAATTACAGCCAAATTACAGTGTTATTATTTGTACTTGGAAGAATGTTTTCTTTAATGTTTAATTAACAACTAGTTTTGTTAGATCTGATTAATTTTTTTATTTTAGTCGCAGTTTAACTGCTATTCTGGTAATCCGTTTTATGTGGCATACCAGTCATTCTGCAAAAAATATGGTAGTAGCCATATTATAGCCTGATATAATCCAGCAGATTATTTAGCGAGTAGTAGTACCAGCAGAGACTCACTATGATCAGAATTTTCAGTGTACATGTAATTAGGCATGCTGTATTCAAAGACCTCCAATATTAGACAATACAAGACATTACACATTTGATGGAGTTTGAAAAAGGCTGCATTGTGCTCAGGGAAGCTGGATGACCACTTGCCAAAATCACTTTATCATTTGGGTCTTTCTAACCCAATGTGAGATGTTAGGACAGTGGATAACAGATATGTTGACACCCTAGATAGACCACTGGAACAGATGATCATTACTTGATCATGAGACAATCAAAAACAGCTGAAATAGCATCTTTGTTCATCATTCAGACTGATGGAAGTCTCATTACAGAAACGAATCTTTCCTTATCAATGACAGGCAACAGATGCGGCAACAGACACATCAACAGAGGAAAATTTTCAGACAAAACAACTTTGTTGGCTTTGTTTGTAATGGTACCATGATAGAGAAATAGCACCTGTTATAGACTGGCAGTGTATCTGAACTTTAGCAATAAATCCTGATTTGAATGACAACATTAGAAGGCCACTGGGAGTACTTCAATTCCTACAAGGAACTAAAGAGTTGTTTAAACTGAACTGTTGTTCCACAGGAAGTTGCTCTAGGAAACTATAATCAATTATCATTGTCATTCTCTTCACATTAAACCAGCTTCATTGGATTCAAAACTGCCTCTTTGGTGTATAACTTTTTTTACCAATGAGTGTATAAAGTTTATTTCCAATAAATATGTATTAAAAAAGACAAACTTTATACAATTTTTATATAATGTTAGTAATTTTGAAATCATGTCGTTATTTGTTCTGTTTTACAGTTTATACAAAAAATTTTATATAATAGTTAAACACATACATTAAAATTAAAATGAATACTAATAAAAACATTACAATATTAAATGCATAGAAGTAATCACAAAAGTGTCTTCTTTTAAATCTTAACGTCCTTTTCACACTTCGGAAACTGTCTTTACAATGGAGTTTACCTTCCTTTTTAGGATACTCTTCCACCTCAATATTTGAGAATATTTTTAAACCGTGTTTTACATATTCTATGTATTTAATATTGTAATGCATGAATTTTGTCCTGGCATGTTTTAATTATATATATTTTTTTAATTGAAAATATTTCAAATTTAGTTTATAGTGTAATAAATAGTGCTTAGAAAAATTAAATGTTTAGAAACTAAAATTTAACAGCAAAACTGCTTTATCTTTTTAGCTGAAATTTAAAAAATATTTCCAATCTAGTTTGTCAACTAATCCAATTACCTAATATAATCACTGAAATGATTGTACACTTTAACATGTGGCCCATCAAAACTGATAGGGAAACTAGAAAAACTATGCTAGACATTGTCAGACAGTCACAGAGCCTACAAAAATTACCAGAAATGTGGGCTTTATCCCTGCAATGAATGGCCTGGGTCTTAGATCCATGCAAGTTAACATGTATGTATTTTCTACAATGTTGTTTAGTTTATAAAATTTATTAATTATACTTACAGAAGGTGTTTTAATACATGTAAAAGCCTTTCCTTTCAATAATCTCAACTTTTGATATATCTTAGGAAAGTCATTGTAAGGTAATATAGCAGTAAATTCACTGTAAGCAAAATATAAATGCTTCATACAGAGATCAAAAGCACACATGATAATGTAATTGTTCACTAGACACAGCATTAAAACCTATAAATTATGTGTTTTTTTAGTTATTTCTTTACATGAGTACAAAAAAAAAAAATTTACAAANTAGCAGTAAATTCACTGTAAGCAAAATATAAATGCTTCATACAGAGATCAAAAGCACACATGATAATGTAATTGTTCACTAGACACAGCATTAAAACCTATAAATTATGTGTTTTTTTAGTTATTTCTTTACATGAGTACAAAAAAAAAAAACTTACACAAATGAATGCCTGGGTCTGTCAGACCCAAATTGTCTGCTAGCCACAGCAGAGTAAACTTATTCAATTTGAATTTCACAAATTTGTAATACCAGAATAGGAAGGTGTGTAATATGAATTGCCTACCTATATAAAGACATTATGAAAATATACTGCAGAAGTCACATGAGTCTGTGAGATCCAAGCCATTCAATGCAGGGTTATTATAATAATTGAAGAGAAATTTGAAAATACTTTGTAAATTATAAGAAATAAATTTTACTCAATTTAAAACTGTAAAAATTCTTACATTTAATAGTAATTATATTTTCAAGATGCAATTTGTTAACATTTTGTTAAAATTTTTATATCTAATCTCATTTCACGATTTGATATTTCTAAAATGTATTAAATAAATTAAGATTAATACTGACTTACTAAATCAAGAACCATTCAGATCTGAATTAGTTTATCAGTCAGTCAATTAAAACAAGGAATTAAATGAAAGTCAAACTTTCCTTTCAGAAGAGCAAAATTACAAAGATTTTGGAAGATTTGCATCATTACATTGCAAATTTTGTACAGATGCAAATTTTACATTTCATATCATAAAATTGTTTTTTAATTCATTTGTTGCAATGAAAGCCCCAAAATATTTTAAAATTTTTTATAAAAATATATAAAAAGGTATAACCATTAAACCAGTTAGTCAACTTTTTTTTTGTATGTATATGATGTCATGGAAAAGATGTGTATATATATATATATTGTAAAAAAAAAAGATATGTAAACTTGTCTCTCAATTCCAGCAAACAAACTCATTAAAAACAGTTTTTCATCCACCTGTCTGCATGCCATTCATTCTTTCACATAATAGTTCTTCCATTATTCTTAAACTCTGTAATTGATAATAGATTAATAAGAGCTTATTGTAAAAATAATTTTTTTTTTCAAAAATTTTAAAAAATTAACACACATTGACAAAAAAAGTTACACACCCGACAGAATTAGCTATATACCAAGTTTTGCAGTAATCAGACATGTCTCAGACAGGTATGTAAATGATTATAACTTCCTATTCAATAGAATCACAACAGTAAACACAAATATAAACATCTATCAACCTGATTTTTGAATAAGACCAAATGATCTGTTGAACTATATTGGGCTATAATATGGCTATGTTTAATAATTAAATAATTATTAAATACTGTATTTTTGTGGAATGCTCAGCATGCCGATCTATCTGGAGAGACCATAAAATCAGATATTTCCAAATGGTAAAAACAGGCATGCCAGTTTAAGTGAGGTTATACATCCCTCTCTAGAGGGCACTTAAAGTGCTTTTTATTCTAAAACTGTCATAATTATAGTTTTTGATGTAATGCTATGTTTAATTTCTACATTTTGTTTTCTTTCTAGATGTAAAATAGTCCTGGAATTCTGAAAGTGCTCCTTTTTGTGTGTGTATGTTTTTTCATTCAAAAACACAAAAATAAACATTAAATTATCTCAGCTTGCACCAATTAACATTGCTTTGTGTGAAATTTGAGAGGAAGATGTTTTTAAGGTCAGGGTAATGGTCAGTATAGCCCACACTGACTGACTACTACTAATACTAGAAATTGTTTAATTACAGCCAAATTACAGTGTTATTATTTGTACTTGGAAGAATGTTTTCTTTAATGTTTAATTAACAACTAGTTTTGTTAGATCTGATTAATTTTTTTATTTTAGTCGCAGTTTAACTGCTATTCTGGTAATCCGTTTTATGTGGCATACCAGTCATTCTGCAAAAAATATGGTAGTAGCCATATTATAGCCTGATATAATCCAGCAGATTATTTAGCGAGTAGTAGTACCAGCAGAGACTCACTATGATCAGAATTTTCAGTGTACATGTAATTAGGCATGCTGTATTCAAAGACCTCCAATATTAGACAATACAAGACATTACACATTTGATGGAGTTTGAAAAAGGCTGCATTGTGCTCAGGGAAGCTGGATGACCACTTGCCAAAATCACTTTATCATTTGGGTCTTTCTAACCCAATGTGAGATGTTAGGACAGTGGATAACAGATATGTTGACACCCTAGATAGACCACTGGAACAGATGATCATTACTTGATCATGAGACAATCAAAAACAGCTGAAATAGCATCTTTGTTCATCATTCAGACTGATGGAAGTCTCATTACAGAAACGAATCTTTCCTTATCAATGACAGGCAACAGATGCGGCAACAGACACATCAACAGAGGAAAATTTTCAGACAAAACAACTTTGTTGGCTTTGTTTGTAATGGTACCATGATAGAGAAATAGCACCTGTTATAGACTGGCAGTGTATCTGAACTTTAGCAATAAATCCTGATTTGAATGACAACATTAGAAGGCCACTGGGAGTACTTCAATTCCTACAAGGAACTAAAGAGTTGTTTAAACTGAACTGTTGTTCCACAGGAAGTTGCTCTAGGAAACTATAATCAATTATCATTGTCATTCTCTTCACATTAAACCAGCTTCATTGGATTCAAAACTGCCTCTTTGGTGTATAACTTTTTTTACCAATGAGTGTATAAAGTTTATTTCCAATAAATATGTATTAAAAAAGACAAACTTTATACAATTTTTATATAATGTTAGTAATTTTGAAATCATGTCGTTATTTGTTCTGTTTTACAGTTTATACAAAAAATTTTATATAATAGTTAAACACATACATTAAAATTAAAATGAATACTAATAATGAATTGGTTTGGTTTGACTATTTAAAATTTATATATAGTTTACAAATAGATTTCCATGGATTATAAATGAAAGACAACTTACTTTTTGTATACTTTGTCGAAAAAATTTTTCTGCAAAACATTCCATTAACCATCCAATATGACCAATACCACCTAAATCAATAGAGCCCCTCTGATGAAAATGAGTCCTATATAAAAGAATTTGAAAATTTTTTAATCTAAAAATTTACACAGCAGCTTTCAATTTTTATATATAAAAGTAAACAAGAAAAATTATAGAGACTACAAACCATTTAGGATTTTCAGGAAATTTTTTAAACAAGGATTCTTCTTTCAGTTTTCCATATTTTTCCCAAGTTAAATTCCTAGACCTAACATTCATTTCATGAGTGTTTTTGTTTAACCAGCATTCTTCTTCTATGTAAATATAATCTTGTTCAAATTCTTTTAACTGAAAAATATTTTTTACTTAGTATGTCCCATAAATCTAGAACCATTAGGACAAACAAGCCTTAAACAAATTTTTAATATAAATTAGATCTAAAATAAGATTATTAATGAGATAGAATCAACAGTTTAGTCTATTGACTGATTATATACATATTACACAAACACAGTTATGAATATTTATATATAATATTCATAACTAAATTATTAACATTTAACATACCTAACTGACATTTGTTCAACCACAAATATTGTATCTTTCTGTAAGATACCACTTAACTTGTATGTTTCTGTATTTGATAACAGAAATTAGAAAATCATAATAAAACAATTACTATGAAAATTTTGATACTGTATGAGCTTGTATGAAAAATTTGTAAAGAATGAGAAATTTTTTGTAAAATTTTCATAAAATAAGTGTATAGATGTAATAAAAAAAAAAATCGGGTTTTTAAAATAACAGAAAAAACACACACACATAGTCAAATCTGTGTTTTTGAACATCTCAGTTTTTGAACAAATCAGTTCAGAGAAAATTTCAAACTCATAATTTCACTTATTGCCAAACAAGCTACTTGGCAAGAGCCAGCCACAGATGGTCAATGACTCTTGATTTCCTATATATCCCAAAGTTAAAGTTGATGGCCCAACCAGTCAATGACAGGACTACTGATTCAGAAGTTAGTGGTGCTGAGATCGCTTCACATCATTAGACCTCAACACAAATCATCAATGACATGCTATTTAAATTAAATTTTGAGGAAAGACACTATTTCCATTTTTGGTAGGCACTTCAGTTGAATTTAGATCAAATTAATAAAAACCACATTAACTGACATTCACATAATATAAATGGCATCCAAGAAATAGTGTTTAAAAGTGCTTCAGTCAAATTAAACATTTATTGTATACAATGTTACATTGCATTTGTAGACATTTTATGGATGAAATACAGCTAAAAAGGTTAAAAAGAATGCTTTATTTTGGTAGTCAGGAATGGGTTAATCCACTTTATATTGTTTTTTTTTTTATGGAAAAATTTGTTTCTGAATGAATTGTTTGAAAACTGAGGTTTAGCTGTACAGTAATACCTCGACTTATGCTACCCTGACTTACGCGATTTTCAAATCTTGTCGATTCCTCTTTTGTTTGAGCGCTATGCAACTCTTGATTACTTTCCACACTATTGTTCAGCTTACATGTTCTGACGTGTCGCACGGAATCAATGCATAGCTACAATTTATTCTGTGTTTGTTATATCTATGGAGACTTGATAGACTATGTCATCCAAACAAAGTAGGATGATTCTTCTGCATCAAACAAGAAAAAAAAACTATCTTCGGAATGTAAAGTTAACATTATTAACTTCGATACGAAAATGAAAATTTGTGAATTGGCAAAGAAGTTTGATTTACAGAAATTGACAATCAGAACAATTATAAAAGGTAAAGAAAAAATTCTCGAAGCTGTGAAAAATGCTCAATCTTTAAATTCAAGCATCATGCGTAAACTTCACAATATTATCGCTGAGATGGAAACAATGTTAAAATTATGGTGTGATAATCAAGTAAATGTGAAAAATTGTCCTGTTGATCAGAACACAGTGTGCTCTCAAGCTAAGCTGGTTTTTGAGAGATTGAAAGAGGATGCTGGAGAGGTGGCTAAAGATGAAGAGTTTAAAGCTAGTAACGGTTGGTTCAGCCAATTCAAAAGTCGTCATAATTGGCATAGCATTGCAGAAAGTGGAGAAGCAGCAAGTGCTGATAAAGAGACTGCGTCTTACTATCCAGAGAAATTCAAAGCTATGATAGATGAAGTTGGCTATACCAGCCAAACCATATTCAACGTAGATGAGACTGGCCTGTTCTGGAAGATGTCTAAAAGAACTTTTATCGCACGTGAAGAGAAAAACCTTTCCAGGTTTTAAGGCCGCCAAAGATTGATCGACGGTGATGGTTGGTGCAAATGTAGCTGGTGACCTCTCTTAGTTTATTGCTCGGAAAATCCAAGAGCATTGAAAAAAAATCTAAAGCTGGTTTGCCTGTGATTTGGAAGTCTAATCGTAAAGCTTGGGTGGCAGCTTCCCTTTTTAAGGACTGGTTTGGTCATCACTTCATTCCTGAAGTCGAACATTATTGCCAATCTAAACAAATTTCATTTAAAGTGATGCTAATAATTGACATCGCACCAGGTCATCCCCATGCAACTTTAAATAATTTTGACTCACATGTGAAAGTTGTATTTTTGCCACCAAATACAACCAGCTTGTTTCAACTGATTGATCAGGGAGCCACCAAAACACTCAAAGCTCATTACATGAAACGATCGTTTGCACATCTGCATGAAGCTGAGACAAAACAACGAATTCTCTGTTAAAGACTTTTGGAAACATTTTTTTCTAAATTATTGTTTTCTTTAGTCTCCGGTCCCAATTAAAAATAATTTGTGTGTATTTATATGCGAAATTATACCCCAACTTACGCGAAGTCAACTTATGCAGTTATTGCTCGGTCCCACCTATCGTGTAAGTTCGGTGTATTACTGTATACATATGTAAAAATGCAAGTTGTTTGTAGAATGTAAAATAATCTATTTTTGAAAATCAGATCTCTTTATAAAAAAATTCAAACTATTCTAATTTATTTTGTGCTTTTACATTTAATTTTTAAGTATACAAAAGTTATAAATTTATATACAGTAGAGCATCGATTTTCCGAATCAATTGGAGACTGGTGTTGTCCAGATAACTGATATTTCAAATAACTGATTTACATACGAAAAAATAGTTTAACGTATCCAATGTCGAAATTTTTCTCCGTTACATGTCACTTTGCGTTGAATTTTCGTCAATGTTAAGCCTAACAAAGATTATTGTATCGTTAAAAATTATTTTTTTATTTTGTACAAACAAAATAAATATATTGAAAAATATAAAAATAATAAAAAATTATACTTCAGATGTTAATTTAGTATCAAAAACGTAAAATATTTGAGTAGCCCAAGACATAGC
>NW_019384379.1:910396-922436 GCF_000671375.1 Centruroides sculpturatus
CTCCTGATGACTAACGCCTTAAACGAGTCCCATAGACTAAGTCCCGAGTCTGAACTTAGTTAATGTAGAGGACGTGGTTGCTGTATCTTGAATGCAGTGTGTAGCGTCTGTGTAATCCAAAACGAGTTGGTAGACGAACGGACAGCAATTGGTTAGAAAACGTACGTTTTATTTAAAAATTTTTTAAATAAAATGTACGTTTTCTAACCAATTGCTGTCCGTTCGTCTACCAACTCGTTTTGGATTACACAGACGCTACACACTGCATTTGATGATACAGCAACCACGTCCTCTACATTAATAAAATGATAAATTTAAAAATTTTCATATTCAGTAAAGAAAAATAAAAACAAAAACGTTGATCCAAAATTACTTACTTTCCTTAATACAGAAGGCACAATATTGCTGCAACATGCTACTCTATTCCAATATTCTATTCCATCATCTTCTAATAAAAATTAAAATGAAATTAAAATGAATAGTATATAAGAAATTATATAAATAATTTCTGATATTCATACTTATAATCCTCTTCACAGTTTTAACAGAAAGAACGTTCTTCTCTTTGTCTGTAGGATACTAAAAAGTTTTTAAAATATATTGTAAATAAAATCTGTAAAATTATTAAATAATTTAATTTGATTGAAAAAAATTAACTGAATTTTTTATTGGAAAAAATTTAATTTTCACCACAACTACATATAATTCCATTATTATTTCAAAACTATAGTTACTTGAAATATAACAATGTACTGTACAATATTTAATTCTTGATTAACTTATTTCCATACATCATGCTAACTGCCATAATTCTTACCTTTATAATTAGCCATTGAATTTTAATGCAAGCTTAGGGTAAAATTTTTTACAATAAATTATATATTATTACACCTTTTTTCACAAACATATATATTTAAACTATATTTTGATTAATATTTGCTGAGAAATATTAAGAATTTGCAAAATATATGTACTAAGATTTTAGTAATATGACTAAACACATTTTAAGATTTCAAAGTCATTTTAGAATACTTTTTACACTTACCTTTGTTAGGTGAGTATAAGTCACCAACTCTATTGGATATTTAAATATATGCTTGACTTCAAAATGAACAACCATCTAAAATATAAGAATTCAATATAATTTCATCAATGTTCACTTTATTCTCAATCAATATCTTTTAATATCAATTTATCTGGTTTTAATAAATTTTCAAACAACTAAAAATTATTGCAAAAGGATATTCTGTACAGGTATTTAATATACAACACTTTCTATATTTTAAATTTATTAAGAGACATCTAAAACTGTCTTAACAAAATTATGTAAATTATCAAAGCCATTTCAATACATATCAGCTTGTAAAGATGAAATTTAGACATTCCTCCCCCAGTCATTTCTAGAAAAATTCAACGTTCTAGAACAGTGTTTCTCAACGGGGGCAATATTGCCCCCATGTAGGCATTTTTCCATGTTCAGGGGACGATTAGTAACAATTTATATTTTGGGGGGGCAAAAAATAATTTTCTGGGCAATATAGTAAAACATTATATTAAGAATAATTACATCTTTCATTCGTTATATCATACAATAATTAAAACAAATAACATTATACTAGTCACTAGTCTATTCAATGCAGTACAAATTTGGCATTAGCCTTGTCCCTTGGCATTGGAATTTTGTAGTGAAGGGGGCGATACTACGTAACGGTTTTATTGAAGGGGGCAACGATTCGTTAGAGGTTGAGAAACACTGTTCTAGAACATTAAATGGAAACACTCAATAGGGTGACAGCAAGTGGGTGAGGGTCATCTGGGTGACGGACAACTGGGTCAGACATTGCTGATGTTTTGGAAGAACACATTTGGGTGCTGTTGCTCCATCACTTCAAAAGTGGCCACAATGCAACAAAAGGCTCACAATCACATCTGCAAGGCAGTTGCAGGAACACTGAACTGTTCAACTGTGGCTTTGATAATCCACAGTTGAACCAGAGAATTTCACCTTTACTTGTCTCAATTATTTATCAGATTGTAATATAAGTAATTTTAGAATAAAATGTACACAGTCAAGTTAATATTTTAAGATTATTAAACTATATGAATAAAATAATTATATTCATAAAAAAAGATAGACTTTATTAATCAGAATATCTTTAACTACAAAAACAGTGCCAAGTGTTTATATAATACTAATGAAATTAATATAATAAAGTTTACTAAATTTCATATATTAAAATGCTCTAAACAACAACAAGCTATTAATTTAATTAAGTGAAAAAAATTTAATAAAAAATTTATTCTAAAATAGTTATGCAATAATTTAAAAAAAAAAATCTAACATATGTCTACTCAGCAGTTCCATTTATTTCAAAATTATTCATTTCACAAAAATTTTGAAAGTTAGAAAACTGATAAGAGGAATTCATTTATTCACTTGATTTCAAACAAATTACCTTTTCAATATAAAAAGTAATCTAGCTTTATTTGTAATTTTACTATAATTTATATTCCTCCCTCATTTATAGTATAAAAATTTAATTTCCAGGCAGTTATACATTGAAATAGGATTAAATATAACAAAAGATAAGAATGTATGCAATTTAATAATACAGTAATTCCCCGCTTAACATGAGGGATGCATTCCTAGACGACAAATTGCTAAACGAGATCATTTTAACACAGTAAATAGAGAAATGGGAACATGAAGTTTCTCCTATGAAATGGGAACATGTGACCAAACAAATAAAATTAAAATAAAAGCTATTAAAATCCAAGTTATTCTTGTATTATTATTATGCAAATTAATATAAGTTAAATAACACACAAACATATGCACACAGAAATGTAAAGTTCATTTTGCAATGAAGGTCCTGGCTCTTCTGAAATTCTTGTTTTTTGCAATTAAGTTGTGTAGTTTTATTTGTTGCTTTCTTTCTCTTTCCTTAAGCAAATATCGGTAGCAGGAGATCACATCCAAAATGCCTCACCTTGTTTTTGCACTCATTTCAAAATCTGGATCATTCGCTACAATGATTTCAATGATTTGCTCCATTGATGAATGATTTCAGTTATCGTTACCAAACTTTTACTAAAAAAAAATTTGCAGAGAAATGCTTTGGGTTCTTCATTTTCAGAATCACTATTTTCCAGTTCTACATGAATTTTTTGTTTTGCCAGTTCTTGAAGGTCATCGTTGGTAAGGTCTCACCAGAAAATGCAGTAACTCCTCAATATCCTGCTTGTCTACATCTAGTCCTGCTGTATCGGTTAGGTTGACAAAGTTGTCAACCTAACAATACTACAGTTACAAAACATTTCCTTTTTTGAAATTGGAACTAACTCATACCTCATAAGAACCATATTTATATATACTTACACATTTTACAAATAAAATCTCATTGAAAATTCTTGGATACCTTCAGCCATAAATGCATGAACAAAGTGTGGAAGAAGTTATCAGTTAATTCTTGCCAAGCCAAGTTGATATTGCCTATGGCATTCATAATGTTATATTTTTTCCAAAATTGCACCAAACAAACAGATTTAAGGAAAGTACCGCTCTACAACAAATTGACATCCTTTGTTGATTGGTTCATGTTTGGGAATAATAATATATATGAAACAATGAAATGTGGTGATAATTTGAATCAGCATAAATTGAGATTTTTTTTAGGCTTCGAGCAGACCCCTTTATATCGAATCAGTATTAAACAAAGCAGCATTAAGCGGGGTCTTACTGTACTAATAAATATAAGCAAACAGAACCAATAGCAAGTTAATTTTAATGTTTTAATGATTCATACATTATTTGTTGTTTATATAATATAGTCCAGTTATAAAATGTTTTGATGATTCTGAAAAATTTTTTTTGGTAGAATTTCATAGTTGATTAATCTTTTGTAAAGCATTCAAACATCACTCTCTATATTGCAAATTTCTTTAATTGAAAACCTGATGTTTAAATTATTAATTTTAAATTTATTACATGCTTGTTTCTTCTTTCTTGATATTTGATCTTGTATTCATATTTATTATTCAAGTAAAAATAATATTTAATGAACTGAAATGAACATTTATCATATATGATGATATGTGCAATTTTTGTAGACAAACAAGTTAGTAAAACAAGAATCTTTAATTCACAACCAAATACAGGAACTTCTTTAATAGGATGTCAGCTATACAATCTACTCCTTACACGAATACACGTTAATACTGTAACCGACAATAAGAAAAAGATAAATTGAAATACCCTGACAATATTCTTAATATTTTACATAGATATTTGTATCTGTCTTTTTATTTCTTACAACTACCTTATAACTATTATAAATTTAAGAGAACAGGGAGATTTAGAGCAACGAAGAAGGTAGAAGATAGAAAATAACAGGGGTACCCAAGATTATCGGCAATGCTCTTGATGCATTAGATCAAAAGGACAAACCACTGTCTAACTAAGATGAATATTAGCTTAGTTCACCAAACCTCATATTAAGTCAAATATACTGGGACGAAAATGGTACTTTTGTACTTCCACTATCAGGAATCTACTTCTTTCTCTAATTCCTTTGTCTTCTCCATGAGGAATGAAGCTCTCCAGCACCAACATGCTGGAGAGCTTCGTTCACACGTCCCTTCTCATCTGATTTCACCAAAATAATAATTCTCCTGGCCAATACACTGCCCTGATGGTTGCATACCGTCCCATTGTTCCTAAGGGACACTTGCTGTTAAGCCGTTTAAGAATGAGTTTGTAGGGAACCCGTTCTTAATCAGCGGATTCCACCCCGTTGGTTCGTCTCACCAATTAACCAGTCCAATCTTTCCACACAAAAATAAAAAACTTTATTTCACTCTCAGGGACCGCTACTTCACACTCCCTCTCCCGTACCGAATTCCTCTCTATGAAAAATTCCTTCTTCCCAGGTCTTAACGGCCCCTCGTTAGCGTGTGTCGATGGATGGATCGCATCTGCCCCGACGAAACACCTCCCCAGAGAGGGGGGGTGAGAGGGTCCAATATCACTATACCCCTCGCCGCAAGAAAGTGTTAGGGTGTTAACCCGAACACGGGTCTGAAGTACAATTTCAAAAAAGAAAAAAAAAAAAAAAAGTTACAGTAAAACTTAGCTCCCCGAGAATACAAAAAGTCCATACAGACGATACAACACAATTTTCCTTTTCCTCAAATTATATTCATAGTTCTCCTTTATATTAACATCATAGTTGTTTCTTCCGTAACCAACAGTGGAAGATGAGTATTTATTTGACACTGCGATGCGATCTGTGTTGCCTCGATCACGGCCGAACGGATGATAACCACGCGATCAGAGGCCGCTGGAGCCGTACCTCCTACTTCGACCTTCCAAATATTTACTTTGATTATTGGTCTTTTGTTCATCCTGCCTGTTCCGATTGTCGTCGTACTCAGAACATCTACTACCCTTTTGCTGATTCCAGACACTTTTACTTCCGTGAATGCCGTCATGCCAGCGGTTCCTTGGAGTATTGTTTGGAGCATGGGGACTGCTCCAGTTATGATCACACTCGCTGTCTGTCATGTATGATGTGTAGCTATCAGGGCAAACTTTTAGATTTCTTTTTCTAAAATTAGAGAAATCTGCTTTTCCTCACTTATGACTGCTTTCCCAATTGTTTATATTTCCAGAATCTTCATGGTCACTGTATTTCCAACCACTAGAACCTTTTCGGCCCGGATAGCTTCTATTATGACTATTGGTCCTCTCAAGCAATGCTTTATCGTGAAGACCTACACATCGATCACTCATATCCAAGTACCAGTTTCGGTCCCAATCGTTTGGTTCACGACTACCTGTTCCACTCGCACGATTACGAAGGTAAGGAGGTCTGTACATGCCAGCTTGTCCTTCCAACACTTTGAGAATACCAGGCAGCATGAGACGAGGGCCCTTCAATTTCTCGGTCAGTGCCACCGTGACTTCTACGGGGGATAATAAAGTTTGGTTGCAACGGTCTTTAATAGCCATAGGGACCTTTTACTGTCCGTGCCTCAATCTCTTCCCCAAACGCTGGGCTCAAAATTATTGTTCCCGTCATTCAAGTCGGTAACATCTTCAGGGTGCAAGACTGGGACCTGGGTGCCTGAATCTAAGATAGCTTCGGTATCTTGCCCACCTATGTTGACTGTAACGTATCGTAAACATTGAATACTAGGGCCTGACTTCAAATGGCTGCTCCTTTTTTTCGTCAAAGTGTTCTGACCTCACACTCCCCACTATCGTGATGTCATTCCTTCTCCAATCGGTCGAGGGTTGAGTGTGACTATCGTTTATGGGTGTATCCCTTATCTTCTGCGGGCAGGATCTAGAAATATGTTGCGTTGATCTCCCTCCGTTTCATTTCCTGATGATAGTTGAGTGTGTCCTTCTGTCCCTCATCCCTCAGTGGTGGGGGACCATACTCCTGGCCAGTACCCTGGCACTCTGGAAGACGCCGTGACCCTTGCGGCTCGTATGTCTCTGTTAGAGATTTTCCCTTGCTTTCGAAATATAGGTTGCACTTTCTCGCCATGTTGATAGAGTTAAATCACCCCTCACCCTGACGAACGCTTATATGGGCCACCGTGTCAGTATCCCAACATCTGAAATAATCTGTCCGCCACGATTAATCGTTTTAATGTTTCCAAGTCCTTCACTCTCCTCAACTCGCAATAGTATTCCCAAGATGACACTATTCTCGACATAAATTGCATGCGAGTCTCGTTGGGCATACGTCTAGCATTTCGAAAGTTTTCCAGGCAGCATTGGGCGGACGGTTTGTATTCTCGTAGCACTAATTTCTTCACACTTGAGTAATCCTTTAACTCGTCTCCGGTTATATAAATCAAAATGTTTGCGGCCTTTTCTCCCAGAATATTGATCAGTATCTCCGCTTTCATCTCTTCCGGCACATTCTTCGATTGGAACGCTTGCTCTATAGATACAAAAAATAGGTTCCAATTTTCGGACTTAGTTGGGACTGGCAGTGTTAACATTTTCACATTCGTTATTAATTTCTCAATACTCTCGGTGGGAGTATCACCCTGATGGCTGTCCGTAGGGCTAGGGCTACCGTTACTCGCCCTGCTCTGAATAGTAGCGTTAATCCGCACCAGCTCTAACTCATGCTGGCGTTCCCTTTCTAGCCTCTCTTGTTCCTCCTTCTGTTTCCTTTCCGCAACAGTAGATGTCAAAATCTCCAGCACAAAATCTGGGTCGCTAGCAAAATTGTCACTTTTTGTAATAAGTTTCCTTAACTCTGATACTCTCAGATTGTCATCTATTGTGCCACAAAGCTCTTCCACCACAATCCGCAGATCTTCCTCCTTAACTCCCTTTATGCTTAGCATTCCGCCGTGAATTTCGTTTCCGACAAGTAAAAAATTTTCCTACCTCTTCTCTGGTGTAAACCTTGTATATTCCTCAAACCTTTGGGCCGTGCCCAATTACCCACTCAGCTCGGTTTTGATCCACTCTTCTTATTCTGGCTCTTAATAACTCTCTTAACAGATCAAATCTTGTCGATCTGACTTCACTATCCTGTCGGCTGTGCCAATGTAGGGAACCCACTCTTAATCAGCGGATTCCACCCCGTTGGTTCGTCTCACCAATTAACCAGTCCAATCTTTCCACAAAAAAAACTTTATTTCACTCTCAGGGACCGCTACTTCACAATCCCTCTCGTGTCCCAAATTCCTCTCTCTGAAAAATTCCTTCTTCCCGCGTTTTCTTCCCCGGTCTTAACGGCCCCTCGTTAGCATGTGTCGATGGATGGATCGCATCTGCCCTGACAAAACCCCTCCCCAGAGAGGGAGGCGAGAGAGTCCGATATCACTACAAAGTTGAAAGAAAGTTCTGGAAGGAAAGATAATAGAAATAGAAATGAGGGAAGGGAAATATAATATTCTAAAATAAAATGAATTACAACCACACAAATATGGCATGCAGCCACACACAGAATTACCATACATGTCTGCACAATTTACTTCATTTGCAAGGTCTATTTATGCAAATTCACTTTAAAGCATTTAAAAATTAAATTTTAAAATCAACTATATGAAAATAAATGATAATCAAAAGTGTGTTTTTTTGTTCAGTCACTTCTTATATAGACATTTAAAAAAGCTTTAGTTACAATATTTTACTCTTACTAGGGTAAAATAGTTTTATTTGAGAATATGGAACAGATCCCTATTTTAAAAGTTTTCCATGGCCCCATTTACCTGGTTTTCATTTACATAAGAAAAGTCTGCTTATGTAAATGGAAGAATAACTATTAAAATACCTTGTCTTTAGTGTGTTGAGTGTTCAATAAACTTTTGTTTCATCTTGTTTGAATGTACTGTAATCACTAATTCAATATACTGACATTTGACAGTTAAGAATATGTAAAAGGTATTTTATACACCTAAATTAAAACTGGAAAACAATCATATTTTTCTTGAAGAAAGACTAGTCCTTCTTGAAGATGGTCAGTGATAAAATGTCATGAATATTGAAGTATTTTTTTTAATATTAAAGCCAAACAACTACCGGATTAAATCACTATGTTACTGTTACTTTTAGTAATTAATTTCTTTTCCAGATATGCACTTCATGTCAAATTGAAATAATTAAGCTGAGGGATAACTATAAATATTTTTTTACGAAAATGAAAAATTTAAGCATTTTCAGCCTCCTATAATCATACAAAATATAGCTGCCTTCTGAAGATGACTAAAAAGCTTAAAAATTTAACTTTTTAAAAAATAAAGTTACTGAAATTTTTACTGAAATTTAACTAAGTGATATATTACAAAAACTTTGTTTTGTCTTCTATTTAACAAATTTCTCTCTGATTCATAGCTACTTTTAGGTAACTGCTAGATGTAGTTGTTTTAATTATGATTGGTTTCATCCTGTATAATTTTTCTATACTTATTCCCAGTAGTACAAACCTTAATTTTCACTTATAATGGATAAAAAAAAATACAATTTCCTATGCTATGATATATATCAAAAGTATCCTCTGTTGAATGTTTTTTGGTGAATATCACACCTGATATAATTTCTGTGATTGATGATATGTATTAACTAAATGTTATATAAAATATTAAGTTCATTCCTCGACAAATTAGCACTACACAAAATATACATTAGTTATTACTTCATATTTATATTTCATATAACTGGAAATATAAAAAATATGGAAAATTTGAACATATTCATATTTATATGTACTGTACAGTACATACAGTTACCTCTGTAGCTGTTAAAAAAACAAAAATCACTTAAATATTTTTAATTTATTTTGTTGAACTTATTAAAAATTCCTACTGACAAAAAACACTATTCTCAATTTGTTTCTTTATAGAAGGATTGCATTCTACAATACGTGAAATTTTTATACATGTAAAAAAATGGTTTATGGAATTTTATTAATATTTATTATTATATATGATATTTATTAAACTAAGAATAAAATTTGCAAATAACATTAAAATAACTAACTAATGTAAAAAATAATAATATATTAAAAAAAATATTACACATTTTTAAATAGAAATTTTTTGGAAGTTTACAATATTTAAACTATTTAGTTGTAATAAACTTTACTTAAATATAAACAAACTTTCCTTTGTATATTGCAAAAGTCAGCTAAAAGTGACTTACAATGCCAAATTTAAAACAATCAAGCAAGGCCATGCACCTTAACAAAATATCTTTAAAAGAATTACACGAAGGACACGAGACAGGTAAATCTTTTAGTCAAAAATAAGTTATTATTTATTATAATTTGACATTTTATCAAAGTTATCGAATATAATTCAATACATTTTATAGGTAATTGGAAAAAGTATTCTAAAATACTTATAAGCTTACTTCTAATTTCGATTTTCTTACGAATTCGCTCCTTTCACAAAAAATTCCGCGAAATTATCTTATCTGCCAACATCCTCGATCTGTCAATTTCATATTCCTGCTTCTCGATCACGTGAGTCACGTACACCAAAAGAGCGCCCTCTTTAAATATATAAACGTGAATAAATTCCGATAAAAATTTTAAACTTTTGCTTTTCTAATAAAAATTTTATATAGATCGATATGTTTTTTAAATAATAGATGCTACAAAGTTAATTTTTTTGAAATTTTATGTAAATATTTTTATGACGTCATCCGTTATGGCGGATATCCTTTGGAGTTTGAATGTCAGTACGGTTGTTTACCTTTTAATATGCTATTTACACGTGGTTTGAAATTGATCGAATTTTAGGTATTTTATTTATAATTTTGTAAGTTTTTTTTAAAGTGTTAAGACAATATAATCTTGAATAATATTTTATTGCGTTTTAGATTTAAAAAAAATGTCCGAAGATCGATCTTCCTCACTGTCTTTAAATGAAGATTTTCAGAAGTTCTTAGAAGCGGTAGGTAAAATAAGATTATAAATTGAAATATTTATGAAAGTGTGGAAAACCAAATGCTCTTTGAAATATCCTTATATACATTTATACAAAAATACAGGGTGTCCCAAAAGTCTCCTTACAGTGACACAAATCAAGCCCACCAGTGGCTGAATAAATAAAACCATTGAACACTGGTAGTTGGTCATTGGTTTGTGCCACCATGCAGTGTTCTAGGTTTTCTTCATGTGTCTAACACCTAAACAGAATCCAGTTTCCACATAGGAAGTCCTACTACAAGTTACCTCATTGACAGATCACCCATGTGTTCCGTTACCTTACTGCATCAATCCACTGACACAAATCTTAATGCTGAATTTTATTGTTTTGTGAATGAAGTCAAATATGTTTTGTTCTACACATTTTATTTTGGAATTTCGTTGGTTAAAAACCTGAAGCAGACCACCTTGAGTAAGGTTGAAAATGTTTGTTAGATGTTTTTATTAAAATTGTGTTACTGGATTTTAAAGGTTCTTGATTGTGTGTGAATAAAGTTACATTTTACCTTTGTATATATGGAAACTTTTGGGACACCCTGTATTTACAGATATATACATACAAGGTATTATTTTCCTTAAAGTAATAACAAGGATAGGGTCTTTCATGTATATTGAGACCAGGGCAGAATCCTGTCTGACACTCCAAATACTTGCTCTGCTCCCACTCAAGTGACACAGACAAAAAGGTGGTCATTTGTCCTTTGTTTCACATATACTGTATATATAGAAAGGATATAATTATACAAAGTCAGGGATGACACAAAATATTCATGAACATGATGCTACTTCATGATAAACAAATATAAATACAATGGAATCCCATTAATTTGGAATAATTGGGGGTGATGATCGTCTGAGGGTGCAAAAATCTGAGTTAGCACAGCTTTTATGTGATTGGGAATGAATGTAATACAGTACATAATTTAAAGTCACTCTGTCTATATATGTTTTTTTTATGACTTGAGTATGTGCAGGGCATGTTGTCTGGTAAAGTGGCTTTAATACAGCTGGATAGGCACTGACATTTCATTTCATTTGAAATAGGCCATGTTATTGGCTTGCTTATCTAGAGCCATGTTCAGTATCACAGAATTCTGCTAAATCCAGTTATTCTGTGATGCTGAACTTGATTCTAATTACTCATCTTTACCACAACACCAGAGAATAGTAATATAATTACCTCTTTCTAACCTGTTACCGGTGTGTCTACTAACTCTTAACGATCCAACACGAATCAAAACTAACGTTTTCGAACCCTTAACCGGTTCTTCTTCAGGTTTTTTCGAATCTCTGATGGAAAATGCAGCTCGTAAAAACTTTAAATTCGAAATATGTAAGTTCGAATGCACGTTTCCCGTTTCCGTCGTTGTATGTCATGCGCAGTCGACTCCAAACGGGCTATCATAAATTACTATTCATAAACGCTAGCCACGCTGTTGATAACGTAATCTCTTCTTTATAATTGATGCATTGATTATCCTTAAGGTTAGCCAAATATATGCTGGCCGCCTCTAGCCATCTGATATGGTGTACGTGCCGTGCGGTGCGGATAATTCTTGCTTTCTTAAATTCGGGTT